>NW_019173172.1:0-49302 GCF_001831195.1 Colletotrichum orchidophilum | reverse complement strand
CCCCCGTCGACGTTCGCGCGCGGTGATCAAGCGAGAGGAGCCTCATCAACCCTCACATCAACTCGATTGGCCAGTCCTGGTACCAAGGGCTTCGATTAGATGGCGTCGGAACGGGATGCCGATTTCTGGACTTGGCTTGGCTCATGCGCGGGCCGCGCCATTCCTCTTCAGCTATGCCAGAGAGACTCAATGTCTCCGCGAGTGGCCTCCTTCGCCTTGGACTTGGCGACCTAGCATGCTCATTGCTCAATGCTGGGGGACGCGTCGTACCCTCGCTAAATCTTCTTCTTGGCAGGCATACAACGGCATCTTCCAGACACTTTACTACTGTGTCAATGAGACGAGGTATCGCCATCACCGGTCGGCGGTCCAGGCTTGGCGCTCTCAGCCATCAGCCATCGAGATTGCCCAAACCCCCCTGGTCCCAAGTACTGATCCCAAAATTTTCTGACTAGACATTAACGCGTCAGGGTTTCACGAGCTCGGGCTGTAACTCGGTTATTGACTCGCAGAGGAAACGAATTAGGAAACAGCCGTCTATGCTATACACAAGAAGCGACTGGAACCTCTCTCTGCTCATCAGACGTGGAAGGTAAGCTTTCGGGTGGAACGCGAGTGGTGCGCAGTTCATCCTTCGTGGTCCCATCTGAAAGCCTCGAGTTGCTGGGCAGACTACAAGGTCGTCGATAAGGTTCGAGCAAGATATCACACGGCAAAAAGGTTTTAGCCCATCCATTTCATGGCTCTCATCATACACAGCGTTTCCCTGGCTTTCCTTTGATTGAGTGAGATATGCAAAAACATAGTGTACAAATCAATTCAACCTTTGAGCCCTGCCCTATAAGCCCAATTTGAATTGGCACACCTCCTTCGACTCAACCCCAGATTTTAGGGCTCTCCCTTGGAAATCGTCCCTGCAGGGGCCCTGCTCTAACTTGTTAGGAGACCGAACCCGAATGAGAAGCCAACCCACCCTTCCCTGGGTGTGTCCTAATTGTAGTGAGCAAACCTGGCTCTAGCAACTCCCTGCCGCTGGCGGAACGTTTCTGGGAGCATCCCGGTGACCTTGGCAAGCCCACGAAACTCAAGTCGCCTCGCTGGCGGGGCCCCTATTTCGAATGTCATAGCTGGACTCACAGTCCACACTTCACAAAAAAATTCAAGGTTCAGCCAGACCCCGGGTCTGGCCGCGGATCATCTCCCCTCCTGCTTCTTTGAACATCATGCCCTTGGCTGGCTGTGTCGGACAGCTCGGACGCCCGCTGTCGTCTTGGAGCGGGGGACCCTGCCTTTTTTTTTTCCCCTTCTTTCCTCTACCCCTCCGTACGAATACTTCTTCGTCCCCCAGGCTCCATCTTCACCCGGCCCTCGGGGTGACCCCTGACCATACTGTGTAGATGAACGACAGCAACTTTAGGAGCTTTCAACGACGAGGTGCCCTAGGTTCAAACCTCGGAAGATACCGCGGCTGGCTCATATACGAGTACAGACTCCCTCCTAGAGGCCTCGTAGAGGATTCCTCGCAACCGGGCGAATCAAAGAGATTACCGCTGAACAGCCCTGGGCGACGTAACGTAGCAGCCAGGGTGATTTTTCCGCGCATCCTCTAGACTTGACAATCCGAGTCACAGGACGCCCAGTTTTGGCACTAGGGAACCGCCTCTTTTGTCCCCTGTCAACGCCTACTTGACTCGGGTCGACTCAAGCCGTTTCGTTCCTATGTTTTCCAAAGAACGAACTGGCACATCAGATTGGTCGATTGCAGGGCACATTCTGACGCCAGCGAGTCAAGTAGCTCATACAGGTCTTGCTTTTCCTCAAGAGGAATCGCTGATTGCGTTTCCGTAGCCCGTAGTAGCCCGTGGGAGCCGGTGGCGGATTGACGCCTAGATACGGGTAGCTTGCTGGCACCGGACGACCGGCCCGTCGTGTTTTTTCCTTCGTTCTACTACGGTATCAGGCCAAAGTTTAACCCCCCTATCAGGTATCTTCGGCCGTGCTTCCAGAGATTATGTCAGCAGCACAACTTTTGAGATCCGCGTGCACGTCAAGCACAATTCTGGCCATTGAGAGTCACTGCTTTGCCTGGGCCAGACCCATACTACCTGGTAGGGAGTTTAAACTTACCCATACCACCATTGTAAGTAAAGCCTCAAGAGAGGCGTCGTACGTACTCTCTCCTACCTAGAGAAACGACCCTGAGCTTCAACGGGCACCCTGACTCAGAAACCTTGGTATTCGAGAGTCATCCAACGGTCAACCATACCAAGCAAGTGGAGCGCCGGGACCTTTACAACTCCCGTCCACGTTGCCCGTCCCCTTCCCGAAAGCCCCCCCCGCGGAATGGAGCTCGGGCTATCACGCGGCCGGTGAGCAAGTGGGAGCCGAACGATGCCCATTGCAAAGTTGGCCCCCGTAGTTCTCCGCGTTCTACCTTCCCGCGGTTCCCGGTTGTGGAGCTTCTTTGTTCTCCGCGGCCATCTCACCTGTGCCTGGTGGCCACGATCCCGCTGCCGTGCCAGGCCCCCATCCCGATTTAGCAGCGTCCTCTTCTCGATCTGTGTTCAACGCGTTTCTTCTTCCGTGTGTCACTTCCCGCCTGATTGTCGATCCGAGTGTCAAGAACCCATGCGTCCAGGCCCCCCCCCCATCCCTTTGTCGTCGCCGAGGAATTTCCGATCTGTCAACATCCCCCTGAGAGAGAGGGGGAGGGACCCATATACTCCGCAATGCGGGCGCACACGAACTCGGCAGTTGAGATAAGATCGAGGTTGACATGAGGCTCCGTGGGCCCTGATCTTGGGGAAATTGACCACGTCTCAAAAGGTTGTAAAAAGTCGTCTCGTTTTCTTACAAAAATAAAACACAAGTCTGGAGCGTTGGGTTCGGCCCGCCTCTGATACTTTTTTTCTGGGGTAATTTCCGGGCGGTTTTCTGTTGTCTTTGTTGGCCAAATTCAGATCAGCGGAACTCTGGAGGTTCCGTCTGAAGTCCAAGTATTGACTCTCAGCAGCTCGCGGGGATACGATGCGACTCCTCTGCATGCGTTTTAGAAATGGCCATGGCAATCTCGGGCCAGAGGTGATTACGTGGCATCTCTCCTGGCCGCCTGATGTCGAAGACTTCCCTACTGACTAGTTCCAGAATAGCGTCTCCTCTGCATATAGATACCCGTTGGAGAATATCACAAGCTCGCAGCATGACGTCCGCATTGTCATCGTTCTCGCAAGAATTGCACATTCGGCAGCGCGGACTTGTAATTCCGTAATTCCGTTGTCAAACTCTGGCTTACTTGCCCAGAATGACCCGATGACAAAAGCCTCTCCGCATCGCCGCCCTCCCCGCATCACCACTTCCCCGTGCTCACCATGACCTTTTGGCGTCGGCAGTTCTTTTATTGGCCATTTAAGCTTTTCGGATGCCAGTTGTGTCGCCGGCGCAATTTGGAACTGTAAAAGAGTGCCGTTTCTGTAGGCGTATAGTCTAGGCGTCTAAGGTTTGGTGATGTCAGCTTTTGGGTTTCGGCGCGGCTGGAGTTGCACATTTGTGTTAGATGACTGATCAGTTGAGGACTGTTAAATAGCCTGAAGATCAAATCCGGAGACAGGATATATATTGCATGCCATCCGTAACGACCAACAGGAGCCGTTGGTAATGGCTCTAGTCATGATACTGTATCTAGAACGACGGTACGTTGTAAAGCTTAATCCTGCCTAGCATCGTCTTTTGTGCGTCTTCGAGCTCGTGAGCTACCTAAGCGATCATGGACTCTCCGATGAAAGCAATGGATCTGGATGACAGCACTCACACGTACATCGAAACGGCCGGGCTCTTGCTCCGACAATACTGGCCGATTCTACTCCCTCTCGCCGTGTTAGCAAATGTCCTCCGCACCCGTTACCTATCCCCGCTCCGTCCATACCCCGGGCCGTTCATTGCCTCATTTACCCGTTTCTGGACGGTTTTTTCCACCGCATCCGGTCATACACACCTGGATCACATTGCGCTTCACCAAAAATATGGCCCGGTCGTTCGCATCGCGCCGAATGAGGTATCCATGGCATCGCCCGAAGCCGCACGGCACCTCCTGAGCGCCGGCAAACGATTCTACAAGACGGCGTTTTATGGCGTGTTTCCGCCACCGGAGAACCCAGACATCTTCACGGAAGTCGACGAGGAAGCTCATGCAAGAAAGAAGAAGGTTGCCAATGTTCCGTATAGCATGGCGGCGATGCAGCAGCTCAGTCCCTTCCTTGACGATACCATTGACCTACTGGTGACCAAACTTGACGGCTTCGCGTCGCAACCCATGGAGTATAAGGCTGACAAGTCGGTTGACCTTGGGGCATGGCTGCACTACTTTGCCTTTGACGTGCTTGGCGAGGTGGCTTTCTCGCGAAGCTTCGGGTTTCTAGCTGAAGGTAGAGACGTGGAGGACGCCATTGTCACCATTGACCGCTCACAGGCTTACAACGGGATCGTCGGTCAGGTCCCGTGGGTTGATAAGCTACTGCGACGGAACCCCTTGTGGAAGTTTATCCCAACGCTCAACACCAAGAATGCGCCAATTACTCGGATTGCGTTGAGTGAGCTGGAAAGAAGGCGACCCTTTGATAAGGAGAGTGAGGGCAAGTTACGGAATGACGACGGGAGGAAAGACCTGCTATCGAGTCTGATCAAGGGTCATTTGAAGGATACCGAACAGTTTACCGAAGGGGACATTTTTGCCGTTGCTCATGGCGCCATGTAAGTGTCAATATTTCGTGAGAATGGCCAGTGTCCAGGACTGACTGGGTCGCAACAGCTTTGCCGGATCCGACTCTACTGCTTCAACCATGCAATCACTCTTCTGGCACGTCCTGTCCGCACCGCACGTACACTCTAGGCTGGTTGCTGAAATCGAGGATGCCGTCAAATCCGGGGCGATGTCCTCCACCGGCAACGTATCCTGGAAAGAAGCCCAACAGTTGCCATATTTCCAGGCCTGCCTGAAGGAGGCCATGCGCGTGCGACCTGCAGTAGGACTCAACATCAGCCGCTTGGTTCCACCGGAGGGAGCCGAACTAGATGGCCACTTCTTCCCTGGAGGGACGAAGGTGGCCGTCAACGGCTGGGTCCTGCACCGCGACAAGCGCACGTTTGGCGAAGACGCTGATGACTATCGCCCGGAGAGATGGCTGGTGGATGATGATGAAGCCAAGAGGATGGAGCGGTACATGTTCCAGGTGAGTTGACAAAGGACTTACTCTCGGACGCGACAGAGCTAACAGTTCTCTACAGTTTGGCGGAGGAAGCCATGTCTGCATTGGGCGGAACCTGGCTCTATTGGAAATCAACAAGGTTGTGCCGCGTCTACTTAGAGATTTCAAGTTCAAGCTTGCACATCCTGGGCGACCACTACGAGCTAGCGCTACTTTTTTCGTAGTCCAAAGTGGGCTGGAGGTATCGATTGAGCGACGAGGATTTGCCTAAACACCTGTCTTTAGTGTGAAATTGCCAGGGTAAATGAGCAAAAAGATTGAGCGACAGTCCTTCATAGTATTTCTAATGAGATAAGATGAGAATAGTCACAAAGTTGGTGTCTTATGATTCTGACTCATGGTGATGTTTGAGTCACTGCCTCGTCAAACGGATACAGGGGAATTGCACCATCTAATTCAACACTTCCCAAAAAAGACAGCTCAGAGAAAAGCTAGTCGAGGTTGTCGTTCAATCCTGTAGATCCCCGACTTCCGGCCCGAGGGAGTGGTCGCCGCCCCATCCCCGCGTGCAACGTCGGGAAGTGTCCGACGTTGAGGGACCAAATCGGGGCAAAACATGCCATCCGCGTGTCTTCATTGTGGGTTGGGATGGTGCGAGACCAACCTAAATGGCCGGATAGGCTGCGGGGGGAAATCCTATTCCTCCGAGCTCTTGATTAAGAATCCAGTCAGAGACGACCGAGCACGGGAATCAGCGTGGTGCTGCGGGGTGTCAGATACGGTATCACCATCGCGGTGCGAAATGGCGTCACGCCGGGCTCGGCCCCGACCCCACCGAGGCTTTCGTTATCTCCAACCCGGAGCCGTGGGCGGCCAGCGTCGGACAGCTGGGTGGTTTGATAAAAGCGGTGGATGACCCAATATCTGTAGCCCCAGTGTACATGTTTCGTGTCCTGCAACTTTGAACTTAATCTGGAGCCTCGCAACCAAATGGGTAGTACAAGTCAGCAGCAGCAGCTCCAAGTCGCCATCATCGGCGCGGGCATCGCCGGCCTGACGGCTGCTATCGCGTTGAAAGACCACCCAGGCATCAACGTGCAGATCTACGACAAGGCGACGGAACTGCGGGAAGTTGGCGCGTCGATTGCGTTGGGACCCAATGGCCTGCGGACGCTGGAAAAGCTGGGCGTCCATAATGCCTTGGACGATTCAATCGCCTTCCGCAACAAGTCGGGCTACCCCATGATCTATCGGTGAGTGTGTTGATATTGGATCGCACGGCAGCTGAGTCTGACGCCATGAGTAGGCATTACAAGACTGGCGAAATCGTCTCGGTTGACGAGCATCACGGCAGCGTGGAGGCCCGCCATAAGACGGCAAGATTCCACCGCCCGCATCTGCAGCAGGCTCTGCTCAAGCACATCGATCCTGCCCAGATCCACCTCAACAAGGCTTTCAAGACCATTCAGAACCAAGAGTCAACAGGCAGGCTGAATATCACCTTCGCAGACGACACGGCCGTCACAGCAGACATCCTTCTCGGCGCCGACGGCATCCACTCGGGTGTGCGGAGCTTCTACGTTCCCTCGTCTCGGTCAAAGTGGACCGGCTGGACGGCATTCCGCGCCGTGTACCCCGTCTCCCATCTGTCTCATATCCCCGACATCCCGGACGAGGCGGAACACTGGTGGGGGATCGATCGCACGTGGTTCATGTCAAAGCTGGGCAGAGATCTCTTCTGCATCGTCGCTTCCCACCAAAGCGACCCCGATGCGCCCGATGCGCTGTACAAAGACACCGTCTGGAACACTGGCAGCGACATCGACTTGCTCAAGGAGCATTACAGCGACTGGCACCGTCTGGTGCGCGAGATCATCGAGGCAACGCCTGCAGATTCGTTAAAGGTGTATCCCAACGCCTCTGCCCACGGGCTCGAGAGCTGGGTCCTGGGGCAGGACAGGGTGACGTTTGCCGGCGATGCGGCGCATGCACATGGCGGAGCTTTTGCTGCGGGTGGGAGTCTCGCTATCGACGATGCCTGGGCCTTTGCGGCATCGATCCAGCACGTCTTCCCCCCGTCGGCCACGGAGCTCCCGTCGGCTGCGGACATTGCGACAGCATTGAAGTTGTACGAGAAGACCCGGAAAGCGCATACTGACCGGGTGCTTGAGACGGTGCATTCGACGAATAAGAAAAAGGTCGAGAGGTTGGCGGTGGTGGAGAATGATGATGGCTTGCGGGCGAGGATGAAAAATCGGGTCGAGCCTGTTTGGATCCACGAGCATGATGTCGAGTCGGTATTCGGGCAGGTCGTGGCGCAGGAGAAACGCCCTTCGGTACCAGGGGCAGCGTCAGATCCATCAGAGGGGCAGATAGGAAGCCGTCTTTAGAGGCCACGCCCGCAAGATGGTTGAGGAATCTTGGCAGCTTTGCGTGAGAGTGAATAGAGATATCCCCTCGAAGGTGTGAGCGTGATGTTGATTTGCCTGGAAAAACCTGCTTTGAGTGCTTTCGAAAGCATATCGCAACGACTGATTCATCTAGTTGACAAAGGTCAGCTCATCTGCCGTGTATGACCCCCCGCCATAAACATCACAGAGGGGATGTACGAATCTCGTAGCAAACTGCATGATAGTAGCCCGGTCTCGCATCAATGAAATCAGACTCACCCTACACAGTAAAGTCGAAACTGTTCTTGTTGTTTGTTGATGTTGGTCAATACACGCAGGTTACCTTGGGATGGCAGACGGCAGGGAAAGGAGCTGGAGCATCAGTCAAGGCCGTCCCTGCACTAACACCACTAGATCCCGCGATAGTCTGTACTTGCGGACACATGTGGATCTCTTTAGTAGCTTTGATTGGCCAATTATGGAGCCGTTTTTCGACCATTCCGGGATAAGCGCCCGTTCCGAGATGTCCGTGCTTCTTGTCCAATGATTGAGCTTGCGCAGGCCCCACCAAATACTCCTTCCCGTGTTGCTCTCCTCTGGCTGGGTCGCACCTGCAGTGTGATGCAAGTACCTCTGTACCTCTCTCTTCACTGCGAGCCTGCGACAATCCGTCCTCCTCAGCCGCTCTTCCCAAAGACGACGCTGGAAGGCTACATTGCCAGACAAATTATTGCTCTCTTCTCCCTTCTCTTTGAGCGTTGTTCTGCAGCCTTCCTTCGGCCCCTGCGCCCCCTTCCTTACCCGCGTCCTCCCTTCCTCACCGCTCCGTTTACCCCGCTGAGCCGTTGCGCCTAGAACGCACGAAACATCTCAAACTCATCTTCTTCTACTCGAGCACTCCGACATGGCACGATCGTGCTGCTACTCAGTGTTGCGATAAGTAGCAACATGATACAATAGTCTGCCAGGCCTCATTCAAGCTTTCCACTCGCTACTCTCCTCGGCAGGCATGCCCTCGGAGCTTCGGCATGAACTCTGATTCTGACCTCCCTCTGCGCTCAAAGCTCCTTAACACGACCATGGCGCCGCACACAAAGTCCGCTCCATTGGCGCCGAGGACCCCGAAGAAGCCCATTCAAAGCGATCGAGTCAAAGAAGTGGTGGACAAGCTTAATCGCGAATACAATCTCGCCGTCGAGATACCCGATGTGACACTTACACCGGCTTCGACGCGGCAACGCGCCCGACAAGATGCAGCCTTTGCAAGGAGTGAGAAGATAATTCGCGGCATCCGATTCCATAGCTTCCAAACCACTCTGTTGGACAGAATTCTTCGGTCCTTTCATATGGAAGCCAGAGCGGCTAGTCAGAACTGGATCCGGCCGTTCGATGATGACGAACCCGTCCCGGAGTCTGGAGGGGCGCCCAAGGCCGAAACTTCAGGCCAAGTATTGGAGTTGCAGGAGGTATTGATCAGCGTCTTGGATATGGCTCATCCTCGAGCGAAGGCGAGCGCCTTAACTTATGCTCAAACCGGAGCGGCAGCCTTCGCCTCACCCGACCCATGCAAGTCAAAGAGAAGATCCGAAACGGACACCACAGTCGAGTCACCTAAAAGAGTCAAGGCAAGCCTTCATCACGGAGACGGAACGGAGAGGGAAGGTGCAGTACTCAATGCATTGGACAAAGTCCCAAGCCGCTCTCGATCAGCGAAGCCCGTGGCCATGCCCGCACAGTTCACCAGGGATGCTTCGAGGCCGCACAAATCTTTTGGGGTTCCCCCTTCCGTGCGCGGAAATATTTACGGGAGCGTTTCTGTTACGACATCTGCGAGCACCAGTCGAACGTCGCTGTTTTCGAGGGCAGATGAGCAACTGCCGGGCACGCAAGAGACAATCCCAGCTCCGATCGAGGAAGAGGAGATGCGAAGGCCATTGCTAGATCAAGAAACAAATTCGTCGCAGTCGCAGGACCTGTTCCCGGCATCTTCTGGCCATCTTGATGCTCTCAATATCTCATTCACAGAACATGAAGTAGACACGTCAACGAAGAACTCCAGGAGACCAGCTGATCTCGCACCCGAACCATTCGGCAGTACCTCTAACTGGGCAGCCGTCAACTCAGGGGTCTCGGGTCTTCGGGATCCATCCCTGTGCCAACCTCTGTTCACTCCCCTCAAACGATCTGAGCCGGTTGATCTCCGGTCCCGCCTTGACGCTTCCTGGCGTAAGTCTTTCCACTAGACGTTGGGACCGTCGCCTTCACCGCTAATCTGGCTTCGCCTCGACCGCATGCTAACCGTCATTCAGCGAGATTCCCCAGTTGGCTCAACCGTGCGCCATTCGCCGTCGCATGGGAAATTACGCGCATTGCAGTTCATTGCGGCATCGATTTGGGAGAAGTGGTGATGGATTACGACGAAACGTGGATCAACTACAACCAAATCTGGAAGGCTCTCTTGGCCCATCCTCTTTTCGCTGGCAAATCATTTCCGGAGCGACCCAGCACAGATGCATGGGCTGCAGCTATGTCTGGCTTCAATACTATCAGAGGACAGCATGTAGTCTTTTCTGCTCGTTTCGTTCAAGTCCCTCGAGCGAAGAAGGGTCCCATCTTCTCCCTGTCAATGCAACCCATCGCCTTGGATCAAGGGTGCCGTCTGCATCGCAAATTCGGCTCTGATCGTTTTCTCGAAATCTTGATCCCATCTCCAAAAGGGTGGCAGGAACCTATTAACAATCCCAAAGTATCTGAGGAGGTTATCCGTTGGTTCTCTTCAGAGCGGCACTACCTCGCTGGCAGACAATGGCGGGCATATTTCTCCAAAGACGCGGGACACAAGACGCCACAAAAACACCTGAACTTGGGCCCGGAGCCCAAGCCTGTTTACCAAGACAGGCTCTATCTCTTTGCCGAGAATGGGAACAACTTCCACGAAGCCCTCCCTCATGAGAATCCTAGGGACCTGAGGGACCATAAGCTACAGACTTGGCAGATGCTTGACTGGCTTCTGCAATTTAATGACAATAAGACACAGCCATTTCTGAAGTTGTTCTCCCGTATACAGCTTGGTAGGAGGCACACCCAAATCCGCAGCCTGTAACTCCTATTGATTTCCTTTATAGGATTGAGCAAAACGACGCCAGTGATCGTTCTTGACCCCAAGCAGATCATACACCGTGAAAAAGATTTGCGTTCACAGACCAGCGGCAAGGTCATGAACGATGGAATCGGCCTCATGTCCCGCTCGCTCGCTCGAAAAGTCAGAGATGTACTCGGCCTCAGTGATATCCCGTCTGCTATTCAGGGTCGCCTTGGTTCTGCCAAGGGCATGTGGGAAATCGATGTTTCGGACAATGACGACGGCCTCGACGGCCTCTGGATAGACACGTGGCCATCTCAACGGAAGTGGGAATGTGATTTTAGCCTCGACGAGTATCGCACACTCGAAATCAGTGCCCATTCGATGGAGCCCCGGTCTGCAAGCCTCAACATCCAGTTCCTCCCAGTCCTTGAGGATCGGGCCATAGATAAGGCAGCCATGCGAGAGAGTATTGGAAATATATTCGTCGAAGAACTCAACCGTGAGCTGGAGGGGCAGAAAAACGCAATGAAGCATCCCTTGGAATTCCGCAAATGGAATGCCGAGAACTCTTCTACAAGAAAGCAGCGGCTGACCCATGGTCGGGTGCCTTTCCTGGCTGGTCTTCCGGTCGAACGCGAAGAGACCATGAATTTTCTCCTGGATGGCGGATTCGAGCCACAAAAGCAAAAGTTTCTTCAAGACATCGCCTGGAACCTTAGGCGTTCTCTCTGCGAAAGTCTGAAGAAGAAAATGAGCATCAAGATACCCAACTCTACCTACGTCTTCATGGTAGTGGACCATTTTAATCAACTTGAAGAGGGCGAAGTGCACTTATCCTTTTCGTCAAAATTTCAGACAGAGACCTTTTCGGGCTCCATGCTCCATGGTTGCGACGTTCTCGTGGCTCGCTCTCCGGCGCATTACGTGAGCGATATGCAAAGGGTCAAGGCCGTGTTCAAACCGGAGCTACACCCTGAAAAAAATATCATTGTTTTCTCGGCCAAAGGAGACGTCCCTCTTGCAGATAAGCTTTCCGGTGGTGATTATGATGGAGACAAGGCATGGGTATGCTGGGAACCAGCGATTGTTTCGAATTTTAAAAACGCAGAGGTGCCGCCCAGTCCAAACCTATCCAGCTACTTGAGGATAGACAAGACGACATTCGGAGACCTCGTACAACAGCAAGACAAAGGGCAGGACAAAGGGCAAGACAAAGAGAAAGACAAAGAGGAAGAAAAAAGGCTTGCGATATCGGACATGATCACCCGCAGTATTGCCTTCAGCATGAAGCCAAGCTACTTGGGTATTGCAACCAACTACAAGGAGAGGCTTTGCTACCACATCAACAGTGTGAACAATGAATATGCCTGCCGGTTAAGCGCCCTTCTGGGCAACCTTGTTGATCAGGCCAAGCAGGGCTTTGAGTTCACGGCAGATGACTGGAATAGGTTCTGCCGAGTGGAGCTTGACAGCCACAAGTATAACGGAAAACTTGAAGAGCCGGCCTACAAGTCCGAGAACTGGTCAGTCAAGGGAAAGCCGGTCCATATTATTGACCACCTAAAATTCTTGGTGGCGAAGCCAGCCATTGACCGAGAACTCGAAAAGTTTCACAACGCAATGAACACGACGTCGGGTAGATCTGGGCATGGCCTACGACCTCTTCGTTTGAAGAATGATGGCGAAGAGGAGCTTACAGCGGAACTGTGGGACCCTGATCTTGCTAAACCTTATGAAGCGTTTGAAAAACTTGCGGCAACGAACCCTTCTTTGAAAAAGGTTCTGCGGAATTTGAAGAACGACTTGGAAGATGCTGGAAAGCGTTGGGACAAAGGGGTCGCACCCATTAAAGACAAGGACGACATGAACCGCGGCATACTCGAAGTCTATGAGCTGTGGCGAACGATCCAACCCCGACCAAATGCTGCACTCGAGCCAATGGCTGAAGCTCTGTTGAGGCAGACATACGCAGGCGAGGATCACACAAATTGGGCTTTACTGCGTGCCAGCACAACCTTCAAGATTTTCTACAGACGCAAGTCGAACTTCGCTTGGCGGATGGCGGGCATTCAGCTGCAATTCATCAAGGCAATGACTACGGCAGGGCCTGGCAGCGTTCTTGTCCCTGTGGCCCCGAGTATGTATGCTGCGATGAAGCCAGACGCCAAATTCATCACCCAGGCCGTCTCTAAACTCAAGGATGAGGGATCCGAGTATCCTGGCCTCGACTCTGACGGCGAGAACCACTGGCAGGGATCTGAGGGCGAAGAGTGACGACCTCCATGTACACCTTTCACGTCTTTTCACAGGAGTAACACAAGGTCCTGTGGCCTAGGTGCGCATTTATCCGACTACTGTAATGCTTCTGCCCAAGGTTTGACTTGGGCTTGGAAAGGAATTAGAGCTTGGAACAAAATCCGGAGCTATCATGACGAGGGAACGAAAGAGGTGCGATTTGGAATTTGCTTGGAAGCGATTCTGCGGATACCCTTTGTATGCAGGTTGTTGGAATTTTCGATACACTGCGGCGGCGTCTTTAAAGCACAGCGAGAAAAAGACATGTATAGCCGGCCTTTTTTCCTGCTCTGCTGTGATGAGTCCCTCCCCACACTGAACCTTTACGTCCAAATGTGTTTCCCGCGATCAAACCCCCCTTCCCCTTCCCCTTAGGCAACCATTGTGGGAAAGTCTAGAGACGCCGTACAACCGAACAACTTTAATAAATGGATCTCATATAGATACCTGCGTAGGATGATCTTTTCGAAGCTTTCATTGCCCTTGTGTATATATCTGCCGCACCGAGCTTTTCTTCTTCTTGAAAAAGCTTGAAGAGAACGCATTCCTATTAAAGAGTTTTGCTCATGCTCCTCGCCGCCTCCACATATCGACTTCATAACAGAATATCCAACAAGAGACAACTAAAAACACGGAGAATCCGAGAATACAGGCATAATATTACAGCAAAGAAAATGGCGTCGTCAACACGTAGCAATCAACCAACTGCGGTCCAAGACCGCGATGCCCTTCTGGAGTCCTCTGGAGCGAGATCTTTCGTCACCGAGGCATATAGTCCGCAGAGGACCCGACACGTCCGCAAGGGCGCGCGCGACGACTCGGACGAGAAGTCTTGCACGGCGGAGGTCCTTGCAGCGCGGTCCGGGGAGAAGATCCAATCCACAGAGAGGGCCGGAGAGTCGTCGCGTAGGTCTCGGAAGAGAGATTCGACGGAGCGGGAGGCCGAGGGTAGGACGGGCCCCGAGCCTCCTAAGCGGCGTGAGCCGTGTAAATTGCTCATGACAACTTTAGACATGGAGGGACAACCTCTCACGATAGGGAAGCGGGTCGCATCCTGGCGTAGCTTTCAATCTGCTGCCTATCCCTCAAACGACGTCTTGAGGAAAGAGGAAATCAGCTCAGTCCACGAGGTCGGTCGTGTTCCCCTGGCTACGGCCAGCAGTAACGACAGCAATGCCACCCACTCCTCCGACATAGCTCTCCAAGGACCTCGAGGTAGAGATGCGACGCCCAGGCCTCGGGACACCGAAACGCAAGTCCCGTTGCCGATGCCGATGCCGTCGTTGGGTTCCGGCCCAGCATTCCGGCGTCCGACCGAGCTGAGGCTGCACTTCATCGCAGAATCAAAGAAGCTAGATGCGCGAGACGAGGTGATGAGAAGAAAAGAGGAAGAATCAAGGAAGAGGGCAGAACAGCTGCAGTGGCAGCGAGAGCAGGAGGAGGAGGACGAGGCCAAGCAGGAGAAGCTATCCGGTGGCACTAGCTCCTCCTACGGCGTTGAGCAGGCTTATCGCGAACTGCTCGAGGGGATCAAGGACTGGAAGCTTTCGACGACCAAGGGGTACCAGACGATCAAGGAGGGGCTGGATCGAATCACGACTTCTGCCACCCAGGCGGAGCAGGAGCCGGTTGAGTTGGATTCCGTCGCGACGGAGATTCGTCCCGCCGCTGAGGGCAAGTCGGAAGGGTCGTTGGTTCTGGGGGGCGAGACCTTACTCGACTCCGAGATCACGGACTTCACTTTGGGTCCTCCTCTCTCTCCTCTGGTAGAGACTGCTTGGACATCTAGTAAGGCGGTACCTCCTCCTCCTCCTCCTCCGGCCGACCCGGATTTCCAGCGCACGCGAGCCCACCCCGACGCGAGTCGAAAGAGGAAGGTGGTATATAGGCTCGTGAAGGAGGCCGATGCCCAGGTCTTTGATGTCGTGAGCCATGAGGATGCGAAGGACCCCGCCGACGGGTTCACGTTTAAGGAGGTTGAGAGCTGCGGGGGCTTGTGCCGGGATGAGGAGGAGTGCAAGAAGATGTGCATCTGTCAAGTTTCTCGCCAGGAGGCGCCGGAGGCTGGGCGTGGTATTTCGAGAGCATTGCCTTTGGAGTTTTACGAAGATGATTTTGTGCTTGTTTGAGGGATTGGGGGGAGTGGACTCACTGGGACGACTTGGTGTCTATCCCACAGCTAGGAATTGCGAGGGAGTTTAGTTGCTCAGGGTCTAGTTTATGAGATCATGAGTTTACAAGGCAGTTTCTAGTTTCAATGTTCTAATTGACCCAAATCTTATTAGTAAGTGATTTCCCTAGAGACATGCGTTGAGTGAGTTGGGGGTCCGTCGGAGTCAATCTACCAATTCAGGTACTTGCGTACAATAGTATGACGCACTACATACTGAGAGCCTGGAGTCTGGATCATGCTATTTGCCATGGAAAGTGTTATTGTATTGTTTTTCGAGGATTTATGAGTTTTCTATGTGTTTTTGCTATCAAAAATTGTGATGTTGATGTTGATGCGCTCTGCATCACAGACTCTTCAAGAGTCATTGGCCATGGCAAGGCATCTGAATTGTAAAAGATTGCCCCTGAATGGCATAGAACCCAACGCCGTGCCCTGAATTTGCGGGGGGAAAAAGAGAATCAATCACTCTGCACTCTGCACTCTGCAGGCAATTAGATGGAATCAGGTCGACTTGGCCGGGTCCTGGAAGAAGATGACCTGCACCGTGACGTCGTCCCTGACGTTCCTCGCCAGCGGCGGGTACGCGAGCGTGACGCCAGTGAAGAGGGACCTGCGCGTGCCGCCCAGCGCGTTCTTGATCAGATGCACGGCCGCGTTGTCGAGGTCTTCGACGATGAAATGCTCCGGTTTCGCGGACCAGTTTGGCCAGCCCGCGGACATGTCAAACTCGCTCTTGACGCCCGGCGTCGCGGCGAGCTTGTCGGCCGGGGTCTTGGTCTTTTCGCCGGCCTTCTTGGCCGAGATCCAGCGGGACACGCACTCGACGGCGTTCTCGGACGAGATGTGGTCCCACAGGCCGTCGGAGGCGAGGATGACAAAGTCGGGGCCCTTGATCTCGGTGACTGTGGTCACGACGGGCGCGGCGGTCATGTAGGGCGGTGTGAGATATTTGGGCCGCGGGCCCGTGCCGAAGAAGTCGTTTTGGGCTTGTTTGATGGCGTCCTTGGTCCACTTCCAGCGGTGGTCGCCAAAGGCGCGGGTCACGGCGATGCCAAAGAGGCGGCCGCTCTTGGTGTCGATCATGTCCGCCTCCTCGCCCGGGTGCTCCTTGGCGATGCGGTCGAACTCGTCCTTGTTGTGGCCCGTCTGGTCCTTGGAGAGGGCGCGGGTCGAGTAGGAGGTCGCGCCGGGGGCGAGGGAGCCCAGGACGGCGCGGGAGTCGCCGGTGCAGGCGACGCGGAGGGTCGAGGTGGCTGGGTCGAAGATGGAGAGGAGGGCGCAGGAGCCGGCGATGGCGGGGGCGAGGGCGGCGATGACGCCAGAGTCGGCGGGCTCGACGGCGCCGGCTTTGAGGCCGGCTATGGCCTTTTGGGCGTTGGACGCGATGAGGTCGTCTAGGTTGGTGAAGGCTTTGACTATGGCTGTTTCGATTGACGCGTCTTCCACGCCGCGGTTGAGCTGGGCGATGGAGGATGATACGGCGGGGATGAGGGCGCTTTTGAGCAGCAGCGAGGTTGCCCATCCGCTGTATTGGCTGGCATCAGTAACGTGAAAGAGATGCGAACGTAATGGAACTCACGCGTGGCCATCGTAGACACCGTTGAACAAGGTCTCTGAGCTTCCGACGCCCGGGGCGAGGGAGAATGCCATGACATCCTCGACGGGGTGGTTACTCGCGACTCTCGCGGCATGCACATGGGTATTCTTGCCCTCAGCAGTGAAGGATCCCACAAAGACATCCTCGCGAAGCTTCGCGTCCGCAGTTGCAAAACTGCCCCCATCAACCGGCGTCTTGGCCAGGGCATCGAGGTCAACGGGACCGGATCCCAGGCTGGGAATGGTGCCAGGCTTCAAGCTTGAAGCGGTGCTGGGTGTCTTGCGATCGCGCACCGCGTCCGCGATGAACCAGCCGGCGGCAACGCTGGCCGCCCAGATACCGTACGTGGGCAGGCGGGATGAGCGTGATGGGCCGGCGCTTGAGTACGGACGCGTCCAGCGCGGAGCCGAGGCGCGGGCGGTGCGCGCGGAGACGTGGAACTGGAGGGCAGTCCCCGCATTGGGGCGACATGCACGCTGCAGCATCATGGCCGGCTTCGGACGCAGGTGAGCTTGGGGGTGTGTGGGCGATTGGTTTGGCGATCACGCGTTCATCTGGCTGCGACCGTGCGGTTCCTCTTATAGCTGGATGGGGAAGAAGATGGTGAATCAGGAAGAAGGAGTAACTTCTAGTAATTTTGAAAGCCAAATTGGAGTGATAAAGAGTTTAAGAGTGAGAATAAGAATGAGAATGAGATTGAGAGATGAGAGAGACGGGTGAGTGAGACTTTGATGAGGTGAGACGGAGTAAGCTTCGGTGAATCGCCGTTACCCTGGCAGTTGGTCGCGTGCCGTGCCTGCTTGCTTCCACCCCTGGCTCTTTCCATTCTCGTCGTGCGCTCTCGTGTCATTTTTTCCCTCTTCGGCACGGACCGCACGGCACTGTCAGCAGCGTCCAACAAATTGCACCTTGGACTCAGCCTCAGCGAAATCCCAGGAACTCGGGAGGGGAAAAAACGGTGTGATGGGTCGAAGGATTCACGCGTCTTGCACAGCTTCTTCTTCCGTTTAGTTGGTCCCTCTGTGTGACTCACAAATGGGGTAAAACCGGATCATGGTTGGTTGGTGTAATGTCGGCTGTGAAACATCAGGCGAGCAATCTTCTGGGATCTTGATAATGGCGATGCGGCCAACCACCTAATTAATCTTACTCAGACTTGAGCCTCAAAAATTAGTTTCCGACGTTACTTCAGCCAACATTTCTTTCAGCTTTGGTTCGGAATTTAGCGAGTCATACCCACCAAATCTACAACCTACATTCTTATTTAGACTCGAATCACCCGGCCTCGTGTGTGGATGAGCCAACGGTTTCCAAGAGGCATCTTACCCTGCTATTCGCATTCGTCCATCTCAAGCGAGCCAGCTCATCCGACTAGATCATATCTTATTCATATCTTTCAACAACGTTGATCTTGGAAACAGTGCCCAGCATCTGCCGCATTTACTTCACTTCCAAGTCTATCCAAGATATATCATCATCTTTCCTGAGTAAGGTTACCATGCTTCTAGAATTCGAGCCTGCTTCAACTCCGGGTAAGTTGTTAGCCTAGGGCTAATCAAGTTCACCAGCTACAATAGGTAACTGGATGCTCTGCTAACTAACATTATTTTGCTCTGATAAGACTTACGACGTGAAAAATTGCCTCCATCTTTGTGGGAAATTTTGCAGTCGAGGATCTATAGCTCACTGCTCTGTCCGAGAAAGTGAGTCTGACAGATGAAAACAAGAAGGCCCAAGTGATTGAAAGGACTGCAATGTCTGGTTCATTGACGTAAAGGCCTTCTGTCATTAATCCATATTTCCACTTTAGTAAGTAGCTTCGTTTGAGTCTTGACCGCGCATACTTTCAGCGAAACCGTACATCTATAAACAGTTTAGAACTGCGTTGATGTAGGGGTTGACAGCTGCACGCGTTTGTGGTACACTAAGGTACCTAGTTCTACTAAATTCAAAGGTGAGACGGAATCCTCCAAAGGGCGCAGACTCTCACTGGCCAGTCATCGCCCGCCCCCACAATCCTCATGGCGCCATGGTGATTATTTTCAAGGTCAAGATGAGGGAGCACTATGTTGAGCAGATTATACCAAAAACGCAGAACCTTTAGAGCGCTATAATCATTGGTCTATGTAGATGAGTGTATGTGGGCTGTGTGGTTCCTTCAAATTTCTTAATTAATACACTGCTCGTTAAAGAGGCTGAGAAGCACTGCAACTGAAAATGTCTGCGTAATCCACTACTCTGCCAGTCCACACCTCCCTAGACGCCCGCCTTAGTAGTTTCGTCCCATGACAGCAGCGCCGACGTATAGCTGAAGCTTAAGCCTCTCCACCCCACAGGCTCTTGCAAAGATTGCCTGACCACAGCTATGGTAGAAGAAGTCGAGAGCTGAGGGGATCTGAATACTGACTTGACTATAATCGAGGCCACCGGCGGTAGTACCGGGCCATCTCTGGTCTTCGTGTGCACTGTCAAGGGCTATGGGTTGCACGCCGTCTGTTCCGACGTCTTTACTAAAGAGAAACTGTGCACGATGGCTGCGTTTGGTGCCTTTGTCGATATCGTCCACTGTCCTGCGGGCAAGATCACACCGGATCTATTTCCGTCCAAAGTGAGGAAGGCGAAGACGATTGTTGAAGAAGACGAAGGTATCACACAGGGAGGAATCAAGTGAGAGTCATACATAGTGTTTAGCAGCTTGATTCAGCTGAAAGGAGCTCCCGCCAGGGTGAGCCTATATATATGCCGTACGGAGCGAGGCCACGATGCCACGAAACGTGTCGTTCGGTGGCAATGGTCTCATAGCAGGATACTAGGCAGTGCCATTTGTTACGCTCCGACAAAAGGGTATATTGCTGCTGCTCAGGTCAATAATGAAAACTGCATGGAGGGCTACAAGACTCTTGGGGACGAACTCGTCCAGCAGTCTCCGCAAGGTATCGATGCCTTCTGCGGTGCCATTGGCGGAGCTGGAATAGTCATGAGAGTTGCGAAGGTGCTTAAGGGTGCGCGCGCTGGTACCAAGATTGTCACACTCGAGCCTGCATCACCGCCTGTTGTCGCTGATGGACATGGCGTGGTCCACGGGATTGAGGGTATCAGTCCTGTCCTGGGCTTGTCCCGCCTTTGCTTGACAAAAGTTTATATAACGAAGCGCGCACATATACAGAAGGCAAGACGCGCGCCGTATATCGTAGATTCGCAAATGAGGAAGGGCTTCCAACGAGAACTTCAACAGGACTTGATATTGTTAGAGCTCTGGCATTAACTAAGTAATTTACGCTTGGCAAGATGGTCATTACGGTGGCTTAAAAAACAGGTCTGATACACGAGTAGCAATATATATCACTAATCTTACAATAGAGTCGAACGATGCAACTCGTTCACGTTGTAAAGTCAAATCGAGTACAAATGGACTCCTTGGTCTGGTGGTTCAAGCTTGGAGCATTTGGCAATTGTTTGGCAGGCGTTACAAGCCAAAAATATTCTCCAAATTCCTTGATAGCACAGCTCAAGAAATATTGTTGAAATTGAAACTTCACCTGTTGTTGGGATTACAAGTCCTCAATCTTTCATGATATTCCCCACGCGAACGTCATGGGTTGACTCGCTACCTCTCAGCTTTCCAGGTGATCGACAATCAATCCATGCTCGAGAAGCGCAGAAGCGTGCTATGCTGCTCAGACGGCTATTGGAGTTGCTTCGAGCCGGGAATGCAGTCCCGGTTAAGGCATAGCAAGAATTTCCGCGTTCGAGATCCAAGGCAGGATGAAACCTTTACTTTAAATGCAACCACTGCTCACTTCCCATGACCACCTGTAGCCCCAGGACTGTCAGAAGACACACCTCAATGGTCACTCGCCGATGAGCAGATTTCTAAGATTGGCACGAAACCCCGCCTTTAGCGTGCGTTAGCTTGATCCCTGGAGGCCAATAATGCCCGCAGTATTTCAATGGGTCTTGGTTCGTCACCGGTACCTTGTTCTCACATTCCTCTTGGAGCTGATGATTGTTCAGCAGCCACCTCGCAAAAGCTGAATCGATACCAATTCATGGCCATTGGAGGATGACCTTACGCCTTAGATCCATTCACAATAGTCCGGGCTTGTTCAGGTGTCGCAAGGTCATTATCAGGAGCGCCTAGCATTTGCCAACGGGGGAGCACGGGAATATACTCGCGCGATCCGCGGAGAGTTTTGTTGGGGGGCGCTGAGAAGTAGACTGAGGGTCAACGCTTCGCGCGTAAAACCCCACTTGCTGTAGCTACACCCCGCGGGGGATAACGCACCCTATCGTGTCGTTTCTTTTCGAGATGACCTCTTCCCTGTCCACCCCCTCCCTCCTAGTGCCTCTTCTCAACCTCTCTCTCACCGAGGCTTTCCACCAATCCAAGAATCCTGGGGTCAGATCCGGTTAGCCGAGGGCCTCTGGAAGCTTTGCCAGTGCCTGCCAAACTGGGCTTTGGCCTTGTTGACTCACATATGCGCACATAGGCGTGTCTCTTCGCCGGTCATGGCTTATGGCGCCGCTGAAGTAGCTTCGAGCCGGACCGTGTTGGCCAGGGGGGGAGATGTTGATCGACCGATTCCCGAGGTGGTGAGGCACCCTGAAGCTTCAAAACCCCTCACCCCTCATTCTTTCTTGTGTTCAAGCTGTCTGATAGCTTACCTTGCCGTCCATCTGGAGTCATACCCCTTCCCGTGCCTCGTTCATCCTAGAATTGACGATTACCTGCCTCCCTTGGGGACCCTGACCTTACATTGGGGCGTTCAGAAAGTCAATTGGTGATTTCAGCCCGAACCTCGAGACCGAACTCCCCTGCCGAGCGCCAAAAAAGCCGCCTTCATCATCAAGGTGTCCGGATCAGACAGCTGGGTGAGCGAGTATGAAGGCCACCACAATGGCTGTTGCCAGGACCGCTGCCCTTCGAGGCCTTGGACGGACTACCTTCGAGCGGTCATCTTTCTCTTCGCAATTCACACAAAAGCAATTCCCCGTCGTATCACGGGCATGTATGTCCTCCGTCGCAGAAGCCGTGGGCGTGGCACCGGCACCCCCTCCACCGACGCCGGTCAACGATGCCGAACTGAAGGCCGCGCAGCGCGCCATCGAAGCCAAGAAAATCATGCAAAAGGCGGCCAGCGCAACCACTGTCAGACATGACTGGACAAGAGAGGAGATCTCTGCCATCTACTACCAGCCCCTGATGGAGCTGACTTTCCAAGCCGTGAGTTTCCCCAAACTCCCGCCATAACGTCAAATGTGACTAACCAAGCATCACTGAACCAGGGCTCCATCCACCGCCGCTTCCACAACCCCTCCGAGGTCCAGCTCTGCACGCTCATGAACATCAAGACCGGCGGATGCACCGAAGACTGTTCCTACTGCGCCCAGTCGACCCGATACCAAGACGGCACCGGCCTCAAGGCCAAAAAGGTCGAGAGCGTCGAGTCCGTCCTCGCGGCGGCGCGCACCGCAAAGGAGAACGGAAGCACGCGCTTCTGCATGGGCGCCGCGTGGCGCGACATGCGCGGCCGCAAGAACAGCCTCAAGAACATCAAGGCCATGGTCACGGGCGTGCGGGAGATGGGCATGGAGGTCTGCGTCACGCTGGGCATGATCGACTCGGAGCAGGCCAAGGAGCTCAAGGAGGCGGGGCTGACGGCCTATAACCACAACGTCGACACCAGCCGCGAGTTCTACCCGTCCGTCATCTCGACCCGCAGCTACGACGAGCGCCTCAAGACGCTGAGCCACGTCCGCGACGCCGGCATCAACGTCTGCTCTGGCGGCATTCTTGGGCTCGGCGAGTCGTCGGACGACCGCGTCGGCCTGCTGCACACCGTCTCCACGCTCCCTTCCCACCCCGAGAGCTTCCCGGTCAACGCGCTGGTGCCGATCAAGGGCACGCCGCTGGGCGATCGCACGCCTATCCAGTTTTCGAGCATGCTGCGGACCATCGCGACCGCCCGCCTCCTTATGCCGGCCACCATTATCCGTATCGCCGCCGGGAGGAAGACCATGTCGGAGGAAAAGCAGGCCATGTGCTTCATGGCTGGGGCCAACGCCATTTTCACGGGAGAGAAGATGTTGACGACGGACTGCAACAGCTGGGACGAGGATAATGCCATGTTTGGCCGCTGGGGTTTGCAGCCCATGAAGAGCTACAACAAGTCGGCGGCTCCCATGGCGGAGATTGAGATCTGAGATCGAAAGAAGAAAGTAAATATGACAACACAACACTTACAACTCAGCGGAACATGAAACGGAAATCTTCTTGCGTTCTCATAGGGAAAAAGCCCCATCAGAGTGAGGTGGGTTGGTTTGGTGCTACTTTATGACTCGCTATGCCGGAGAAGATGCGGAAAACAACCAGGCTGCCCGAGTTAGACACCACAGAGAACGCGATGCAGAAGACTAGAAATCGGAAACTGCTATTGTAAAAGATGTATCGACCGTACATCTCTGGCAGTGGTGCAATGGCTGACGGGCCACAGCATTAGCTGATCAGAAACTCTGATATCATAAACGCGCTGACGTAGGTGTCTGTGACGTCGAAGTCTGATTTGATGGAACAAATACCGGGTACTGCGATTGATGATGCCGGAGGACTGTCAGCACATCAGCTAGCTGAGAGACACGTAGTATTAATCTTGTTGGGCGCTGTAACGACCTGAGAATCGATGCACAGCCAAGCGCTACGATGAAAATTGCCTTTATCCTCGTTGACCAGTTCTTCGGAATTTCTTGAACGTCTAGCCCAGCCCAGTCGACCACGTTGGGATTCGCCATTGCTGTCTCGCTCGCTATCGACCGTGGCATCACTGCGATCCATGCTGACCTCCTGTCCGGGCTGAGCCGTCTGTTCGCCCATGGTTGCTTGGGAAGACTACCGCCCACCAGACTTACGAATGGATGCGGAAACCGAATATCCACCATACCTAGAATTGGGATACGATCAGACTTCTCCTTGCTGGCTGGGCATTGCTTGTCGCCGTGCGACCAAAGGCGTTCCCGGCTGGCCCATGGATACTCATTATTAATAGGCCGAAGCAACTCTCGGTGTCTCGGACCTTTTGTAGATTTCTGGAGATATGCCGTGTGATTGCGAAGATTTCGGTATGATGATGTCCTTTTGCCGATTCGCGAGCCCCATTGATGAGCCATCGCTCCCCATCCCTCAAGATTGTTCGCCCTTTGAATGAGGGGATAGTTCAAAGCCGCATTTCCCATTGAAGAGGTTCCAATAGGGCTGAGCATATTGAAAAAATGAGCGACTAGGTTTCCGGGCCGTCGCCGCTGTGGATATTGGTTAAATGTCATACCTACATGAAGTATAAAATGACTGCCGTAAAAATGACTAGGGAAGGCTGGATGCTCTCGACCTCAAACATTTCAGTGTCTATTGTCCGGAACTTGCTCATATAGTCGTCAATTGTCACCATGTCGTTTAAGCTTGACGAGGTTCCTCCTCACTCTCTGTTGGAGCTGAGTGACCCTTCGTCAGTGAAGCTTAAGAAGCTGCTTAATCGAAACCACAATGAACACGCACTTCTCCGTGACCCTCGACTTATCTTGCACAATCATGTGCCACATGCGAGAATTGTCATTGTTACTAATGGGTATTTTGAGTGAGATGGGGGTAAAGTCTCAATGCATCAGGCTCTTGGATCTCCCTACCTTCTCGGTGCGACAGACTCGCAACTACAGCACATTTTCGACGTCGAAGCGCCCCAAGTAGTCGGGGTCAAAGACAACCGGCTTCCCCATGAGGAGATCGCCCCATCTAAATGGAGGAAGCTCCTCGGGAAAATGGCCATATACTGCAGCCTATTCGGCCTTCTTCGACGACAAAGTTGCGAAGTGTAGGGACGACTGGATGAAGGTGGTCGACGACCATATCTTTGCCAGATCCCAACCGATCATTGATGGGTTCTCTGGAGGACGTAAGTCTCCCATTGATCGAGTTATCTCTTAAGATGCCTCGTGATATGTCAGTCTCTGACTAAGTTCTTGACCATCTCAGTCGGCTACCCTTTCATCCATCTCCCCTACGCCCTCGAAGTTGACGACAAGCAAGTCGCCACGGAAGCCTTGAGCATGGGCTGCACCGAGTACGATCCTACTCACGAGATTCCGGATCTCCCTCCACCGGACAACGAGCTGCTCACGCGTTTGTAACCAAGTTCCATGGATGGGGAGGATATGGTGCCGGTGTTGAGGTAGTGTTTCCATCTCATGGTGTTGTTCAGCTGCTCAGTCACACGGCTCAGCGCCCTTGAATCAACAGTTGTATGCGCTGCAAACTTGCTGTAAGTGGTGTGGTAGTAATGAGACTGAAAGAACAATGTGAGAGGAGCGTGTGAGAGATGGATGAGGTAAGATGGGTAGCGCTAGCTCGAATTAATGTGAGGAGGGGCGCCCGTTGGAGTCTAATTTCAGTGTCAGCAGGGCCGAAGCAGCACCTTACCTCTTACCATTGCATTGCACTGCCCTTCTAACGTAGCGCGAAACGAACACATACCAAGGTACTGTCAAAAGTGTACGTACTCAGCTTGAGGGAGCGTCTCTTCTACGGACGTCAAGCGCGCAGGTAAGTGCCGTCATCTGACGCTCGCGCTGCCCGTTGGCCAATTCGTTTCCACGCGCCTCTTCTCTTGGCTGCTCGTCTACGTCACGTCCAGTTGCAATCACTAATCCGTCCTCTCCATATATCCTGCATCTACTCAGCTTCGTCGATAACCCCTCCGAGCTCCTAGTGACACCTTAAATGAGTTCCATCAGCTCTCTCGAGCGGTGGCTCGCGCGCTTCCCGGGTCGCTTTCGTCGGTATCTACCACCCCTAAATTTCATCACCATTCATTATGCCTACTTCATCCTGGTATGTCTCATCACGTCCGTCATCTTTTGGGGCTCGTCCGATCCTGCCTTCTCCGTCAGCTACACTGATAGCCTCTTTCTCGTCGTGTCTGCCATGACCGAGGCAGGTCTCAACACCGTCAACCTCAGCCAGCTGACGACGTGGCAACAAACACTCCTGTTTATCCTGTTGCTGCTGGGAAGCACCATCTGGGTCTCCATCTGGACCGTCTTGGCCCGCAAACACGTCTTTGAGAAACGCTTCGACGAGATTGTCCGAGCAGAGCGTACGCGTAAACTTAGTCGACAGGGTAGTGCCATATCGCTGGCTTTGCCTCGCTTCTCTCTTGACTTGCCTCGACTGCAGCTGGCGCTCTCCTTTGGCAAAGCCCAGGCAGCCCATACTCCTCCTCCTCCTCCAGACCAGATCTTCAAAGCAACAAGGGCTCGTGACTCGGAGAAAGGCGTCTCTCAGCCGGATGAGGAGCAATCGGATGCTGCCGAAGCTGCAAACAAATGTCGGCGAACTGCATCCCGGGATGCACCCGAAGACGCCCAAGAGGTCGATGATTCGCAGACGCCAGGACACATTACATTTGACGACGCACCACACCCCAATGCTGTCGACAGCCAAGCCACGTCGACGGGCGTCTCCCTCCCCGGCAACTCGAATGGAACAGCGCGTCCATTGAAAAGGCCCGGCGATGCACCAGTGGATTCAACCGATGCCGACGCAGACGCTCGAAACTTCTTGAAACACCGTTCAGCTAGTCGCTACGGCCAGTTCCACGACCTGAGCAGTGACGAGCGCGATCACCTCGGCGGCTGCGAGTACCGCGCCCTCAAGGTCCTGGCCATGTTGGTACCAGCCTATTTCTTCTTGTGGCAGGTTCTGGCATGCCTTGCCCTCGGAGCCTGGATGAACAACTACATGCCCGATACTGCGAGGGCCAATGGTATCAATCCGTGGTGGCTTGGTATCTTCAACGGTGTCTCTGCATTCAACAACTCGGGAATGTCGCTGCTGGACGCCAATATGATTCCCTTTCAAGAAGCGCCATACGTTCTCATAACCATGGGCCTCTTGATATTAGCTGGAAATACGGCATATCCCCTTTTCCTACGTCTCATCATCTGGTCCTCGCTCCGACTACTGAAGTTAACAACTACAGAAGAGGCCCTTTTCGACTTGAAAGCGACCTTAGAGTTCATCCTAAAATACCCGCGCCGTGTCTACACCAACCTCTTTCCTTCCCGGCCGTCTTGGTGGCTATTCTTCATGCTAGTTTGGCTTAACTCTGTGGACTGGGTTGCCTTTGAGCTTCTCAACATTGGAAATACGGTCACTGAAAAGATACCCACGGGTTCCCGTGTGCTCGATGGCCTATTCCAGGCACTTGGTAAGTTCTGCACCTGTCGATGTTTGCAGGAGTTTGGGTGTTCAGCAGAAATGCTGACTGACACACTTACAAGCTGTGCGGTCTGGAGGCTTCTATGTCGTTCCCATATCGGGTCTTTTCATCGGCCTCCAGCTTCTCTACGTCGTCATGATGTATATCTCGGTATATCCCGTTGTTATCACAATGCGCCACTCCAACATTTATGAGGAACGATCGCTCGGCATTTACAGCGACGACATTTCCACCGCGTCCGATGCAGACCCCGAGGTGGCCACACCTCTGCTTCCTATGGGTAGTCGTCCTCCCACCCTGGCTCGCACCACTAGCATTGGCGCAGCTTCTGCACGGCCTTCCGTCCTAGCACGTCGCCTTAGCCGTTCCGGTCCAGTCACCGACGCCCGCCGAGCACTCAAGAGCACCTTCATGAGCTTTCACGGCGTTGGCGTTACGCCGCCGACAGGTTCGGGACTCGGCCAGAACGGCGCCGACCAGGGAACCAGGCAGGAAAGCCGCATCAGCTTCATCAGCCACCAAGTCCGCGGGCAGCTGGCCCATGACCTCTGGTGGCTAGTCCTGGCTGTGCTGGTGATTACCATCATCGAGACATCAAAATTCATCCAGGACCCTGTGACCTTTTCGGTCTTCAACATCATATTTGAGGTCGTCTCAGCATACGGCACGGTCGGGATATCGGTAGGTTTACCAACTGATGCCTATAGCTTTTGTGGCGCCTGGCATGTTGGTAGCAAGCTTGTGCTGTGCCTGGTTATGCTACGCGGTAGACATCGAGGGTTACCTGTCGCGCTGGACCATGCGGTGCGGCTTCCAGGACGACAGCTGCACAAATATGAGGAGGAGGATCATCAGATACGGAGGAGCAGGACGATCGAGCTGGAAAGATAGAATTAGATGGTTGGCACTTGAAGTCACGAATCTCTTTAATATTAAAAGAATTCTTCAATTGTCTTGATGCTGAGATTGATGCTGTCCACGCGTGAAAGTGGTCTGAATGAAATCTACAGTAGTGATGCGACGGCGGTACCAGAGAGAGATGCAGGAGCGGCACGAAATGCAAAGCAAGAGACTTAGATAATCAGGAACGTGAACGCTTGCTTGAAGTAATGCAACCAAAGGGGAACATGCGATGCGGAGATATATGCAGAGACCAAATGTGCGGACCACCCGGAACGCACTGGACGAGATAGGATGTAACAGAAATAAGAGAAAGGGACGAAAATATTAAAGAGACCGTAGACAGCCTCTTAGGGAGGGAGGAGCAAGACAGGTTGCGGTGCAAACTGGCCGTTGTCGCTCTTGCTTGCATGTCTTGGACAATTACGCGGGCAGAGAAACGCTGCGAGGGAAGAGTCGTTGGTATGTCGATTTCCCGAGCTTGGCGATCGGCACGCTCGTACCATGAACTACCTGGATAGTGTTAGTGTATTAGGCTTCATGAGGAGTCTAGCGGCCGAACTGGCTCGGAGAAGATTCTCACTTACAATGCTGCAGATAATCAGGAACCAGATGGTGACCAGCATCGTTTCGCCCAACTGCTTCGCGTCTGCGCGCTGGCCGTCGTCATCTGTCAGCGTCTCCAGGAACTCGAGACCGACATAGAGGTAGAAAATGGCAGAGACACCGATGGGACCAAAGTAGCCGACGAAGAGGGCCTGCCGCGGGCCTTGGATCTGGCGGATGTAGCGATGCAGACCCAAAATGACGGGAAGACGTCTCAGCAGCAGGACGAGAACGCCGAGCGCGACCAGCCGGTACGGGCTGACCAGCTCCGAGTTCCAGAAGCTCTCCCACGGACAAACGGCGCCCAGCCACATGAAGATGGCCATGTTGAGCATCATGTCGACGGCGGGCTGCACGGGGTCTTCGACCGTCTCGAGGCGGAACCAGTCGTTCCAGGTAAAGACGTTGCCGGCGATGAAGCACGCCAGCACGTCATCGCTGCCGACCATACCGCACGTACCCAGGATGAAAATGGCCATGCCGATGGGGAAGAGGAGGAAGCATTCCCGCTCGACGTATTTGCGCCGCTCGGCCCAGTGGAGCAGCCTCTGCGCGAGCAGGCCGACGACCCAGCCGTAAAAGACGCTCATGAGAACGACGTAGACGCACGTCTGCCCGAAGAAGAGGCTCAGCGCGGCACCGAAGCCGCCCTCGCTCGAGGCCGGATTGCCGTCGCTTTCAGTGTATTTAATGAGGTAGAGCGCGAGGAAGAGAAAGGGGTATCCGAGGCCGTCATTTGCGCCCGACTCGGCGACGATGATCTGCTGCAAGTCCTCGGGGACGTTCTCCTCGGCGAAGCGGCCTTTGACAATGGTGGTGGAGAGGACCGGGTCCGTCGGGGTGATGCAGGCGGCAATGGCGAGGGCGTGGACGAGGGGCAGGTCCGGGACGAGGAGCCAGACGACGGCGCTGGTGCAGGTCCACATGCCGATCATGCCGGGGCCGAGGAGCAGGCAGAGGGACTTCCACTCGGTGCGGAGGTAGCGGCTGGGCAGCTGGACGCCGGCGAGGACGAGCTGAACGCCGAGCACGAGACGGCTGAAGTCGAGGGTAACGGAGGCCACGGCATCTTCGGAGACGGCGTGTTCTCCGGGCTTGAGGAGCTTGGCGACGTGGGTGAAGGTGACACCTCCCAGGAGAGAGACGACTTTTTGGCAGCAGGTTCAGTCAGCAAGATGCGATGTGCGGTGAGTCTTTTGACGATGATACCAGAATTCCAGAACTGTAGAGCGTAGCCGATGGGGAGAAAGGAGCCAGGGTAAAAAAAAAAAAGAAAAAAAGGAAAATCGCAGCAAAGCAGCAAGCTGTCTTCCACTTACGGGCTTCGGAGAGATACAGGTTCTCTTTGATGAGATACGAAAATGTGCCAAACAAGACGAGCCAACCGCCGAGCACACTAATCACGACGTTGAAATTGGTGATTGAAAGATCCATGACTTCGCTCAACGCGCTGCAACCAAGCCGCCCTGACCGGTCGTCTTGCCCCTGGGTCTCGAGGCCTTGGGATGATGAAGGGGTTGAGCGTGCCACGGCCGCGGGGACATGGAATGGAAATGCCTCAATCTATGGGACCAGACCAGATGCCGCTGTTTTGGAAAGTCGAGCACGAGCACTTGTACGAATGTTGCCGACAGCCAATACTATGTAGTAACGTTTACAGGACGAAGAGAGGGAAGGAAGAGAGTTAGTCAACCGGGAGGTATGAAGAATCGAATCTGGGAATATCAACAGAGGATCAGCTGGAATAGACATCCACGGCTATCGGATCGGAATCAACACTCACTACATCGGACGCCGTTGTTCTCTCTCTCACGCGCGCCCGCAGGACAAGATGAGGGCGCCCACTAACGGAAGCCCACCCATCCATTTCTTTACTAGTTCTGATCTCCTGTTCTTTCTCTCACCCATGGGATGAGGCATTTCGAGGCTTAGCCTCTGGCCCATGTTCGTAGCGCCCGCTGAAGCCAAGTCACCCTGACCCCCCTTCTTGCAGACATGTGGCCCCCCTGCTGTTGACCTCCCCTAAGCTACCGGTAGTACATGGGGTCCTCATGCAGGGTTCTCTCAAACTTTCAAAGCTTCCGCGCAGAGCACCTGACCGTCTTTTCTGACAATCCCATCTCGACTCTCCTTAAGACGGCCGCGGCTGTCTGAGACTGCGGGGTCTAGTTATGCGCCCAATGTGCCGCCAGCATCTTGGTATCCTAAGTCGACCGATGCCTTTAATATTTGGTATTCTTTCCCCCGAGCGCCTGAAAGCAGTGCCGTTATAACCACTGGAGAACCCAGCTAACGCCCCCTCCGCTCTCCGCATGCACCCCGCTGTAGGATTCGATCCGAACCCCAGACGGGAAATCTTTTGGAGGTCTGGCGTTGTGCACTAATATTACTTACATCCAGTGAGGATGACTGTGATACAATATCGTGACTAGACACTCTGAGAGAAGACGCTCTCTTCTAGAAATGCATTGACTTCCAGGTAAGAAATGATTCTTTGCAGGAAGGGACAACCACAACTATTTGGGAAACTTGTTTGCATTGAACACTGTCTAGTGCTCCTGAGTGAGCCAAGACGACCTGGGAAGCCTACAGCACGTTTTTGATGAGGCAATTGGCACGTTATAACTCGAGGAGCAACAACAGATATGATGATGATGATGCCTGGCGGGATTTCAACTCTTCGCCCAATTGAAGGTCAGCGATCCTCTACAGTCAACAAAAGCCTTATAAAATTTGAGATTGCAGCACACTTTATTTATTCGGCTCTCGTCGCTCTTTACTAATCTTCGGAAATTTCTTATTAAGTTCGTCTCCTTGCTGTTGAAACCCGTGGTTGGGGTCGCGAAAAAGACCCAGAGACACTGTAATAAATTCCTTTCATTTAGGATGTCTTCCTACAAGGAGAAAGGGTTACACCAAAAGTCGCCGTCTTAGATAAAGCTCCATTGTCACTGCGGCCCAGGCCAATTCTCAGGGGAGTAGTTCTGCAGCCAGTATTGAAGGTTGCAACGAGTAGACGACGGCCTCGCGATCATCCTTGGCTTCTGCATCTAACAAGACTTGGGAACAATTTATTCGCCAGAGTGAATGAGCCTCATCTACACGTCTTCTCCGATGCCGAACCTACATGACAGCAACTCAGCTATGCATGTTCATTCCCAGTCGGCTTCGACAACACCGGGATACTGATAACCACAGGTAATTGCCGTCTTTGTCGAACAGTCTTCGACATCTTGGCTGATGCATGTGCCGCTGAAACCCGGGTCTGACAGTCAAAGTGCGACTGACAAGAATTTGAACGACGTCGACTTAGTTTCCCAGCTTCATTACCAGCAACTTTGCAGACCGACTATCGGAGGATGTTTGACGAGTACGCCGAAGATAAGACGCACCGGTGGCGAAACGCCTCTCACATGCCACTCCCTCATATAATATTCCAATGAGACGAGGTCTGACGCCCACTGGCAGCGGATCGCAATTAGTGACAGAGCGCACTGGCAGGATTGCGGGGACTTGTAACGACCCGAAGATAAATATTGCGATTGATTTGGTACTGATTAGATTTCAGAGTAAATGTCAGTTTCTGTATAAGATTTGGGCGGATGTCCCGGTGACCATCCTTGATCCTCTTCGCGCCAACCCTTCGTCTCTACTTCTTGGTTGCTAGTCGCTAAGCGCTATCGCGATTCTCACCCCGAATTCTTCTACTCGTTAACAAAGCACCGTCGAAAACACCAACCATGGGTTCGAGAGAAGAATATTCCGTACCTCAAGAGGCTGAGGTGGTCTTTCAACACGGCATCCTGAACAACCCTTTGATGAAGGACCTACCGAGTGACCTCAAATCTCTCAGCCAACATGTCAAGTTCGAAGGCTCAAGTAAGCCTAGCGTTCCAATCAACTGGAGATTTGCCGAGAGCATCTCGGCGTTGAAAGCACTGGAAGCAACTATGCTCAATCGGTTGATTATGAAAAAGTACAGCATGACGCCAATAGATGTTACGATCAACACGTAAGAAATCTTCTCCGAATGGGCTACATCTGTCATAAAGTGGCAAAAGCTTTACTGTAGAAGCAAAAGAACAAGGCTTACAAATATGCCAGCGACCATGCCAGCTTGTTCTACTTTTCGCCCCTGATTGCTCAGCTCGTTGGGAAGGATGGCAAGTTCACGCCCATGGCGCTCATGAACTTCGTGCCCGAGGCCATGAGGATGTTTCCGGAGACGGACAAGCACAGAACCTCTGCTAGCTTACACCGAGCCTTGGTGACAAACATCCACAAGACAAAGGATGGAAGATACTACCAACTTCACGGTGAGGCAGTGTCCAACAGCACCTCACTTAGAAATGATGTGTATTCAATATGGCTCTGCTAATACCTCGTTGACTGAGTAGGCGGCATCAACCCCGATCCCATTCTCAAAGCCCTGGGCCTGCCGGAGGACGGCCCAGCGGATGACACATATGAATCAGTATTCGAGAGAACCCAGAAAATAGTCTCCAAGATGGACGCCAAAGATCTGGACGCTCTACTGAACGATAAGGCGCGACAGTCTGGTACAGTCGCGTGGTCGTCTGATGAGTACTTTGCCAGCGAGCACGGCAAGGCAAATAGTAACGTCGGGCTCTACGAGATTGCAAGAGATGACGGCTCCAAGCAACCCGCGTCCTGGTGGTCCGAGAAATCGAGCCTCCCCTCGTCGCCCAAGAGGCCCCTCGCTGGCCTAAAAATCGTCGACCTGACACGAATCATCGCCGCCCCGCTCATCTCGCGCGATCTGGCAGAGATGGGCGCGAGTGTTATGCGCGTGACCTCGGACAATATTACAGACATGTCGTCTCTGCACCAGGATCTCAACTGGGGCAAGTGGAACTGCCATATGGATCTCACCAAGGACGAAGACAAGGAGAAGTTGAGAGGGCTGATCAGGGAAGCGGATGTCGTTGTTGATGGATATCGGCCTGGTGCCATGGAGAAGCACGGGTTCGGCCGCAAGGAGATTCTGGAGCTGGTGAAGGATCGTCAACAGGGAATCATCCATGTCCGTGAGAACTGTTACGGGTGGCATGGGCCGTGGCAGGGTCGTGGTGGATGGCAGCAAATCAGTGATGCTGTGAGTCTGATCACATGGAGACATTTGACTGATAATCTGGCTAACAAAAAATTAAGTGCTGTGGTGTCTCGTTGGAGTATGGAAAGGCGATGGGACTTGACGAGGCCGTTACTCCGGTGTTTCCCAACTCAGACTATTGGTACGTTGCACGGAGGACACAATTGCTCATGTGAGGTCATCTTTTTTGCACATACTAACCTAGGAAATAGTGCTGGCGTCTGCGGTAGCACAGCTGTTCTCGATGCCTTGATGAAGCGTGCCGAAGAAGGCGGAAGCTACGGCGTCGATGTACGTGTCCATCCATCTGCATGCCCTCTGTCAACTCTCGCAGCCTTTTCAGCTAACCCATGTTCACAACAAGGTTGCTCTCAATTACTATTCCCAGTGGCTTGTCCGCTCATGCGGCACGTACCCAGAGCCTGTCTGGCAGGAAGTTTGGCAACGCCACGGTTCGCCCGTTTTCCGCCATTTCCATACCATGGCCCATAATGTTCCGGTCATGTCCAAACTGCTGCAAGAGTATGACGCGCAGATTCTATTCCAGCCTCAGTTCTTTGAAATGAGAACGTCAAAGGCAGTTGACGGAACCTTTTGGGTCGTCAAGCCGGTCCTGCAGTTTGATAACAACGCGGTTGAGATGAGGTACAATGTGGGCACGAGAGGTAACGGTGTTGATGAGCCTGCTTGGCCTGAGGATCTATCTACTGAGGTGATTGGGAAGTGAGGGAGGATGGATCTTTGAATCAAAGTTTACGAATTAAAGATCTATAAAACCTAGAAAACAGAAATGCTTCTCGCTATCATTACGAGCAACTAGCAGTCATGAGGAAAACACTTTCAAATATGTACACAAACCCGCATCGTCGACACCTCACTCTTGTGCCTCTTGTAAACGAGCATGGCTCACCGCTTCCGCAAGCTCTGCTGGCGTCACCCCAGCCGGATCTCGCAGCTGTGTAAACGACTCCCCGTCTTTTGGCCCAAGAACTCCAGCGTCCTTTACGAAGCCACGGGCCGAGTCAAAGAAGAAAATAGTTGCATGCAAAGAGTCTGGCGCAACCTCTGAGACGTGAAACTCTGCCGCCGGGACCGAGTATGTTGCTCCCCTGGTGTGCATCTCTGAATGCGTCTTTACAGCCCGGAAGAGCTTGCCTGTGTTTTGCACCACAGAGGAGGTCTGATGCGTCTTGTACGCAGTGCCGGCTCCCTTGCCATCGTTCCACGCAAGAGCATATTCCGCATGCGTCGCTTCGGCGGGATGCTCGACAGGCTCGACTTGATAGGAGTGATCCACGCCCTGCCCGGCCAAGATCCAGCTCTGCGCGAATGGTTGATGGGAGTGCAGGTGAAAATCGGGGTTCCCACGCTTGCCGTCCGGCATCCAGACGTGCAGGCGGAAGAGCTCGTCGATGCTGCCGTCTTTGACCAAGCTGCACAGTGGCACCGACAGGAAGCCCTGGGCGCTGCGAGCCGCGGCGAACTGCGTCTGCGGAGAGCTCAGTGTCGTCAGAGCGCCGCGGAAGATGTTCCAGCAATGGTTGATTTCGTCTGCCTTTGCTGTTTGATTTTGGCGGGCTGTCTCGCGGAGGAATGAGACTGCTACAGCAACAAATGTGATGTGAAGGGTGGCTTCGGTCATGCCAGGGACGCGTTGCTTGAGGAGGTCTTGCCAGCCTTCAAAGGATAGACTGGTGGGCTGATTCTCGGTTTTGTCGTTGTCTCTGACGAAGCAACCTGAAGTCAATGATTGTTTGATTGTGTCGATTATATCAGAGGCAGCCTTGGTAGCCTGTGCGACTCCTGTCAAGGATCGTAAAACTGCTTCATAGGGAATTTCCATGGTTTCCCGTTGATGCATGGAATTAAATGGCTCTGCTGTACAATCCTCAAATCTTGTCGCAACTCGAACGCTAAAGTATGTCTGAATAGGTAGTGCGCGATCAAACTGACTTTGCTCATCACGTAGTATTGTTCGGGAATAATGAGCTCATATAAAAGTTTGTTTCGAATGATGGATGTACGGCTATCCGCAAGGCACATCGCATGCTGAGTACTGATTTCTTTGACGAATCACAAGCGGCAAAGTGGTAACACACGCCTAGCACAGCCCCGATGCATCCTGGCATCCAGGCAACACTGGGTAAGAAAGTGGAAAATCTGGCACATTTTGTCAAAAAGGGAAAATTGTCAACTGATTGTATGGATATCTCTATTACTACAATTTCACAACACTAGTGTCTTGCTCCCTCACCGTTGACAACCTTGTCAATGTTGCGATGAGTGCCCCTGCCGGGAGCACCATTATTCTCCGTCAGACTCGTGACGTCAACGCCATTGGCGTACTTGTTCTTTGCCTCCCTTGCGAATCCATTGTGTGTACCATTAAAGGTCAGGTTGGCAATGCCCTCGTATCCCTTGATACCAGTGCTCTTTTCCAACCTCTCTGCAATTTCGGGATCAACCTCCCTGAAGATGGCAATCTGCTTCTTCAAGGGCTCCTGGTTCTTGCACAGCTCCATCTTGCCCGTGACATTGTTGATGAAACGCTCGCGCGCAGCCTCGTCCCAGACCTTTTGCCACAAGGCTCGCGGCGCAACAAAGTCCTCTGGTCTGATCTCGGACAGGAAGGTGATGGCCTGGCCAGTGAAGTGACCATGCGTCTTGTCCAGGTCGACTGCGCGGGGCTTGAACTGGACGGGGTCAATGGAGCTGAGGTAGTTGGGGCGGGCACCCTGGTTGAAGAAGGCCATGCTGCCGTCGCGCTGGAAGTTGGCGATCTTGTGGGCTGTCTTTGGCGCGTTGACGGGCAGCTGCTGGTAGTTGACGCCGATGCGGTGGCGGTGGGTATCTGGGTAGGAAAACAGGCGAGACTGTAGGACGGGATCTGCGGACGGCTCGATACCGGGGGGGAGGTGCGAAGGGTTGAAGGCAACCTGCTCAACCTCGGCAAAGTAGTTTTGAGGGTTCTCGTTCAAAGTGAACTCGCCGACCCTGCGGAGGGGGTATTTGCCCTGGGGCCAGACGTGCGTGAGATCAAAGACGTTGATCTTGTCATTCTCCCATGCATCCTCTGCCTCCTTGGGTGTCATGGTCTGGATCTCCACTGACCACTTGGGGTAATCGCCGTTCTGGATGGCTTCGAACAGGTCCTTTCCGGAGTAGTCGGCTGATTTGGTGAGAGAATCCTCCTGTGTGATGAACTTGGTGCCCTGCTGAGACTTCATGTGAATCTGAGCGTAAACCCATGATCCGTCCTTGTTGACAAGCTTCATTGTGTGACCGGCATAGCCGTGCATGAAGCGGTAGCCGTCGGGAATACCGCGGTCACCCATCAAAATCATGACTTGGTGAATTGACTCGGGGTTCTCACTCAAGTAGTTCCAAAACTGTTGATTCTCGTTAGCAGAGAATAACATCTATGAACGGTGCAAGGGCGAAAACTTACCATGAAGGAGTCATCCATGTGGTTGAGGTGCGTCTGTGGGTCACGCTTCTGCGTATGAATGAACATGGGAAACTTGGCAGGATCTCGCAAGAAGAACACCGGTGTGTTGTTCGCCACCATGTCCCAGTTTCCTTCCTCGGTTCTGAACTTGACGGAGAAGCCTCTGGGGTCGCGAGCAAGGTCTGGTGAGCCAGACTCACCGCCGACCGTCGAGAAGCGCACGGTGATGGGGCACTTCTTTCCCTTGGTCCCAAAGATGTCGGCCTGGGTGAGTTCGGGAATCGGATCCGTACACTCGAAGAACCCGTGGGCACCGCTGCCCTTGGCGTGCACGACGCGCTCTGGAATGCGCTCGCGGTCAAAGTGGGAGAGGAGGTCAATCAGGTGGAAGTCTTGCAACAACAACGGGCCATTCTCTCCGCATCGCTGCGCCTCGTAGGGGTGAGGCATTGGTGTGCCGTTGCTGGTGCTGTAGATGGCTTCCTTGGATGTCGTTTGTCTGTCCTCCTCGTAGGTGCTGAACTGGCCTGCCACATGGGCTGCGAATGATGTGTCGGTGGAACCCATATTGAATGTCTTCTGGGCAGTTTCAATGGGATGTTTGATGATTCTTTGGACAGTCTCCATGGGATTCACAGGTGTTGAAGGGTCTTATATGAGTGTAAACCATGCGCACTCTGCCGCCACCCGCTGGTGCTTGGACATTTTATATGGAGGGCTCGAACGGGCAAAAAAAACATCAAAACCCAATGGCATGACGCAGTTCTACAGTATACCGTCACTCGTGCACGTTGAACGAATTACAAACCACAGATTACTACTTCGAAGCAGTCTGGAGGCGGGTACTGATGTCAGTCTGTCGTAGCTGCTTGTGAGACTAGGCCATACCCGCATTAGCACCCGCTCTCCAGGGGGCGGCTCGGAGGAGTCGATGACGCTTGGAACGCAGGAATCTGGGCCTCGACTTTTCGATTCTGGAAAGCGGCCCTAGCTCGGGGATAATTGTACGCTGAGGATGACCGCGGGATGGATATCACAATCGCTGCTCCGGAAACCCTGCGCTCGAAACAATTGGCTGAATTCTTCAAAAGGACTAGCAGATATGAAGAAACCAAGGTCTGAAGATACATATACTGTGTAGGTATGACGGAGACCAGAAATGCGGGGCGTAAGGGGCCGTTCTAAGACGATTACCTAGAGTTCAGCCTCAAACTCTGGCCACTTAGGGTGGAAAGCGTACCTTAGTTGGATTGCTTATTGAGAATAGCCTCACGCTTTGAGAACCACGATAAGACCGTACCTTGAGGGATTTTGAACCAATCTGCGGCTTCTTTGTACGTAGGCCGACGGTATATCCCTGGGATCTCGGTCTCTCCGTCCCGTAATCGAATAGGGTGAATCGACTCTTCCTCGGACTTGCGTACTCTATGATGCTCTAAAAACATCAAGACGTCGACTTTAGTTTGGTGAGAATAGGTGTGATGACGGTGCTTGACAGGATTACTTCGTGGAGTATATTTCCGGTCTTTGATAGGTGAAGGGGCAGGCCCGCGTCGCTTGGGTAGAGGTGTAATCAGCTGAGAAGCAGTTTTCTGATCCTTCTCGGGAAGGGGCTGTCGTGAGGGCATCGTGAGCTCGGCGGCGGCGGCGGCGAGGCCCGCAGTGGAAGTTTGGGTGGTAGAAATTGACTGCCGAGGCTGGAGAGGGCCGCAACGGGCTGCGGGGTTAATCGCTGGAGGTGGGCAGAGGTGCAAGGAAGAAGCATTACTTCTTGACCGCCTGCCTAAAGAAGTATAATTGATCAAGATAATCCACTATACCATAGTGAGGACCCACTATATCATAGTGCCTTAAGTCGCTGAAAGGGGCCAATCGAGAGCTGTTAGTGGGCGCTAGCAGAGTGGGCACGGGCTTAGGTAGGTACCTAGCGCAAATACGAGTGTGACGAGTTTCTACGGTAGGACTATCAAGCAAACGCCGGCACTTGTTTCGAGGCACTCGAAGAAGCAGCGCTACCAAAGCTCCGGAGATCTAGCTCCGGAGAACGCCAAAGAATATTCAGATTCCCATCCTTGGATAATGGAAATCACAAAATTCCATGTGTGTTGTGCCCAGGGAATCCCAGATTCGGGGCGAAAGCACCGATCCGCATGAACGCCATCGATGATGTATGCGAACAGCTTGCCACGCACCCGCTGATGTCATGGACGAGAAGCCCGAGCCAAGACCGATGACAGGCCCCGCCCCCGCCGCGACCTTGGCCGGGCGAGACTGCAGATCTGGAACGTATCTGGTCATATTTCAGAAGGTCGAGGACTCAAGGACGCGGCGTGGTCGGGGTTGCGGCACGCAAGCGGTGGCAACGAAGTTGGAGATAGCGTGGTAACTAGTGAGAAGAAACCGTTGAAAGATTGTTTGAATTTGTTATGTCCGGTTTATGTACATCCATCCCTGCAACGTCCGAGTTAATAATCTAAAACACATACTACCAGACTCAACAATCCAGCAACGCATGCCAGGTCTTCTGCGGCGCACCTCCTGCGGAATACCAAATATTCTAAATGCTAAATGACGCTGCATGCGATTTCAAGAGAAAAAAACTTTTACGGGAGGAAAACCCTTTTACCCATTTTTCCACAAGACCTTTGATAGTGAAGCCGTCTTCACATCAAGCCGACCAATCCAACGTATCAACCACGTCAACTGAGGACTGACTTTGGCCTGCTCTACTTTATAACTCTCATCCAGTTTTCAATTGCCTAATTTTGTTCAATGGTTTCTTCTGTCACCTCGTCCTCAACCCTCGTGCTATTAAGAGGGGGGTAATGCGCAAGAAGGAGAATGCCGACGGCGACCACGGCGAGAGCCTATACAACGCATTAGTCAACAGGCACCGAAATGCTTGAATATCCCAAATACTCACGGCGTTTACGAAGAAAGTCAGATTCGGTTGGCCAATCTCAGATAGCGTAGCAAACACAAAGCCAAAGATTCCCTGTGTCGTCAGGGTCGCTGCACTCTCAACCAGGGTGATGGCACTGAGGGCATCTTGTCGCATATGTGGCGGGCACATTTCCGTGATGACGCCCTTGGCTGCGGGGGCTGAGCCGGATGCAAAAGGCAGCAGAAAAGCGGCTACAGGTAAAGGAAGAAAAAAAGATTAGCATTTTGAACCAGTCTTGGTGCTTTCCAGATAGGGACTGAAGAGGCTCACCAGCATAGACATGCCATCCTTCCGTCGCCCAAGCCGCGAGGGACGTGACGATTCCATCCACGACCAAACTCCACCGCAGGAAGAACAGGTCGAAGGTGCTGTCCTCGTCCTCCTCTTCGGGCGGTGCCTTGGTAGGTTCCGACGCATTCATCAGACCCGGAGAAGGGTCCATGTCTTCGGGATGAGTCGGGATGAGGCTCCGTTCCTCCTGGGTGAGTGTTTTTTGCAGAGCTCCCGCATGAGAGGATGAGGCGAACCACCTTCGTCCGGTGTCGATGATTTCCGGGAAGATGAACATCAGGAAGATTCCACGAATCCATGAGTTGCCAGACATGAGGATGCCGTTCTCCGTCGTGCCAAAGTTGAAGCGTGAGGTGGCGTACATCTGGATGAGGATAGGGGCATAGCCAGTGGCGAACTAGGATGCTGTCAGAGTGTTGCTCATGGATGAACCGACAGACGTCGTCAGAGAGTAGACTTACCACGCCGAAAAAGATACCCAGGGCCAGGAAGACCAGACCGTAGTTCTTGACAATCTTGCCAGATTCAAGACGGTACTTGGAAGGCATGAGCACCTTGATAGGAGCCAGGAAGCCAGAAGCGCTTGGGGTCGTCTTGCCGTCTGTCTCATCAGTCTTTTCCGGGGGCGCGGGCCAGAATATGGCGCCATAGGTCGTGGCAAAGGCGAAGCAGCCGATGGCAGTGACAAAGGGACTGGTGATGCCGAACACGTCACCCAAGACACCGCCGACTGAAGAACCGTTAGCATGCTGGACATGGAAAGGAACAGGCAAGACGAGTGGCAGTTGAGACGTACGCAAATAGCCTATAGCGGTACCGATCATGACTGCGCCCTGCAGCCGACCAAAGACGCCGGTATGCTTTCTTCTCTCAACAACCTCTGCAATGGCCGTGTTGAGGACGAGCCTAAATTACAATCCATTAGCGCCCCGGGCCCGGTTCATCTCCAGTTGCGTTTCTGCGCGCTTACATGTAGCCCCGCGGCCCACCAAAGATGCCGATGAGCTGCGTGTACTGCATCAAGTTAATACCCCTCTGCCCGCCCGCCGACACGGCGAGGACCTGGCACGAGACGCGGATGCCGAGCAGGCCGGTCTGGCTGATGAGTGCCCAGCGGGTGCCCCACCGCTTGATGAGGTCGCCGCAGATGAAGAGGTTGAGGATGCCGCAGACGGAGGTGGTCATGCCGAGGATCGAGACCTGCGTTGCCGTGTTTGCGTCAATCTCGCGGCGGTGACACCTGTCGGAGGCGGGGCCGTCGTACGGCGCGTGAGACTCGTAAAAGGTCTCGCATGCCATGACGCGGAAGACGTAGATGATGCTACGGATTGCATGTCAGTTGCCCGTTACCATTTGTGCTGTGGGTAGTGAGGGGAGAGGGGGACTTGTGCGCACGGAACTTGAGTGAGGCCCAGCGTGAGCGACACGAGGAAGCCGGCGAAGAGGATACGGTTCGACGGTGACCAGAGGCCGCGACCGACCCGCTTCACGGCCCCGGCGCCGGACTTGAGGAGGGGCGTCCGTTCATCTGGATCGGCGGCCATCGGGGACGGGTGGTGTGTAGACGGAATACGGTCACAGGGTCTCTAGGGTTTTGGACAATCACGCCTTGGTCCAAAGGGAGTGGTCGCTCTATGAGGCTCAACTTCAAACTTTGGCAGAACTAGGAAGGTCGGTTGAGGATTTCGCAGGGTGGAGGGACGGGAGGAGGGGTTTCAAGAAGGGAACAGACGGTGACACAGCTCATCTAAGAGGGAAAGAGGGGGAAACAAAGCGATTCAAATCCGAGAAAAAAATCGAGCGAGAAATTGTATGGGATTTCCTGCGAATTCCCCGGATTGCTAGGATGTGTGACTGTTGCGCCGAAAAGACGTGCGGAATCCCCGCTATTTCGTCAGGAAAACGATGGACCTTCCACCTCTGGCCCTTTTTAAAAGAGATCTTGATGGAGCGCCTCTGACCGATGTTGGCTGACGGACGGACTGGCGCCGGGAGTGAGAGAGTGAGAGTGTGAGAGTGTGAGTATGAGAGAGAGTGTGTGTGTGTGTGGAAGAGCAGAATAAATTAGTACACCATCGAGCCAACAGGTAGCGGCAAGAATGACTCTGACTGCCTTACTAGAGCATGCAAAGGATGGCTGAGAAGACCAGCGATTCCGCTCGTTTCTGTTGGTTGCGCCGGCGTGGGGTGTGGTGTGGTGTGGTACTGTCTGGTATGGTGCGGTGTGGAACTGCAAAGTGCAAAAAGCTGCAAAGCCGACGGCCGATGCAGGAGCCGAGCGCGGCCTTTGTCTTGCCGACCCGGAGTGGAGATGGTGGGGTCCGGGATAGATTGAGAGGCGCTGATAGGCCTGAGATAAAGTCGCCGGAGTCTAGACCCGTGGACCGGCGCAGGACCGGAGCTTATCCGGGAACGCGCTGCTTATCGTCGGCCTACAGCCGCTGAGGCGCCCGGCAGCATGGCGTCCCGCCGCGGGAGCGCCCGATTCCGGCCTCGATGCAAATGCGCCGCATTCTCACATAGATATTTGATTCAATTTTTGTGAACTTCCGATCGAGAATGGATGGTGATAATCAGGTACATGTACTTTTGCCCTCAAAGGCTGTCTTTACACACTGGCATTGACTACTAAAGCTTCACGTGGGCCAAATGCTTCACAGCAACGGGTGCTCCAGCACAAGCTTCCCAAACTTTCCCTGCTCAGCCACCTTCTTCACCTCCTCCAGCGCCTCTTCCGCGTCCCCCGTGAACACGTCCACCACAGGGATCGAGAATCTCGTGCCGTAATTCTCGACAGACCACATCAACGCCTTCCACATTCTCCCATAATCCTCCGGCCGGGCCGGGATCGTGACGACGGGGCCGGGACCAAGCTGTAGGCTGATCTGCGCATTCGCCGACGCCAGCGGCATCTTGAATCTCCCGCTCGAAGCCTTCACAACGGAGAGGATGATGGCGTCGTCGTCAACGCAAGCCGCCGTTTGCGACGCCGAGGTCACCTCCCCTTTGGAACCAGCACAGTCGGCGGCGTAACGAATCGGCCCCGCCCCGGCCTCTTCCGCCGCCGCTTTGATTTGAGCAATTACGTCTGGGGAGTTGTAGTCGAAGCAGCGTGTTGCCCCGAACTTCCTTAGCATACCATGCCTCTTCGGAGATGCGGTGACAAAAATGGGGGATGCGCCGCTTGCGCGCGCTAATTGGAGCATACAGATTCCAACGCTCGTGGATGCGCCCCAGATGAGGAGCGGGCCGGCCTTGAACCCTTCTTTTGCCTGCTCCCCAGGGAGAGGGTAGCCGAAAATGTTGTAGAGGCCGTCCGCGGCCGTGGTCAGAACCACTGTGAGACTCGCAGCGTGCGTCTGGGGCAGGTTCTTCGGGACCTTGAACATCATGTCTTCGGGACAACTCAGGTACTCTTGGTGAGCGCCGTGCCTCAGCGGTTTGCCGATGCCCGTTGGAACGTAACCAGCCACCAGTTCATCTGGCTTGAAATCAGACGTCTCATTGCCAGCCTGTACCACACGGCCGCAAAAGTCGTAGCCGAGGGTGACTGATCGGACACCGACGGAGGACGCGTGTTTCACGTCTGCGGGGTTCACGCCCGAGTAGAGCACCTTTACCAATACTTCGCCGTCCACGGGTTCGGGGATTGGGACGTTGCGGATGACTGAAAAGTTGCTGTCTTTGTCGACGTAGAGCGCGGGCGCTGAAGATATTCCTGTGTTGCCCATCGTGAATTTTTTTTTCTTAATGTCCACTCAATCTCGGACGTCCTACAGCTCACAATGGGCAGCAGACCAGAGACTTTTTATGCAGCAACCTGTGGCCACACCAGGTGGGACAATCAAACATGAGTTGACGCATTGTTTGCCCCCTACTAGCGTCCACCTCTCCGGGAATCACGACCCCATGAAAAGCATGGGGCAGCCGGCGGGCCGCTGAATAACGGCGAAAAGAGCTCTGGGGGAATTATGGACGCTTTACGACCATCTTGGACATCTTACTCAAATTGTCAAGATCCCACCGGTATCATCCAAGAGCTTAAGGTCGCCGAGACTCATCTTTGCGGGGGGGTGGGGAGGCGGGCAGAGAGTAAGCGGCTTCGTCGGGTGATCAGCAGCGCCGAATGGCGGGGGAGAACTCAAACGCGGTCATGCTGCATGCAGGCTTTCATTATGCCCAGAATCGAGCCCAATAATTGTGAGGCCCTCGGACCTGTCTTGGAGAATATTACCCCAAGAGGGCAAAAATGGTGATGTGATTGGCGGGTAGACAAAGTGAAAATCTGCCGTCAATCCACGCCGGTGAGAGGGGCCGCGTTTCTGAGTGCCCACCGAGATGTCTGCTGCTACCCCGGAATCGGGTCAAGTCCGAGAACTTGAGAGTCTCCTCAGATGCAAACATAGGTAGCCGGAGGGCTCGGACTTATGGGGGTTTCATTTAACAAAGGTGCGAAGCTGTTCTCAAGAGAACTGTATCTAGCTCAAGACAAACACCGTACCTGCATCAACGGGTAGTAGTTCTGCTCGAGCTTTGTTACACTGAATACACATCAACAACAATGGCGCCACTCATCGTGAACAATATCGAGGTTATTCAGACCCCCACCAACCCACCAGCATGGCCGGAACCCAAGGCACCCTCCCGCGTGGAGCTGTCGGCGGGAAGCCAAAAGACCCCGGATCATCGCCCTCTCCCTTGCGACATCATCCTTGAACGGGATCAGCCCTTGACGCTGCGGGACGGGACCCGCATCCGAGTCGACATCTTCCGACCGAAGACGGATGAGAAAATACCCGCCATTCTGATGTGGGCCCCCTATGGGAAGACTGACACGGGTACGACTCATTGTGATTTCCAAATGCTTTATTGTGCACTACTAACGGTTTATCCTAGGCACTCTAAATCTAGACAAGATCCCATTGCGGTGTGGCGTTCCCTTGAGCAAGCTGTCGGGCTACGAGTCTTTTGAAGGGTACGTAGACTTATTCATCCCCGTAGCCTTGGCATCATATTCAAGACTGACTTGCACTAAAGACTTGATCCCGCTGAATGGATCCCGAAAGGCTATGCCATCATCAACGCGGACGCCAGAGGAGTGGGTGACTCTGAAGGTGACATGAGGACCTGGGGCACCCCGGAGGGTCAAGACGGCCACGATGCCATTGAGGGCATCGCAAAGCTGCCCTGGTGCACGGGAAAAGTCTCTCTAGCCGGTAACTCGTGGCTCGGGCTGTGCCAGTGGTTCATCGCCGCCGAGAGACCGCCTCATCTGGCGTGTATCGCGCCTCTGGAGGGCGCGAGCGATCATCTTCGAGAGACCTTGTGCCGCGGCGGAATCCCTTCAATAGGATTTGGGGCAATGATCAATAATGTGGTTTCTGGTAGGTGACATGCCGAGCTCCCTGTAGGGTTTGCACTTTTGACTGAATTACTGTGTTTCAGGTCGTGGTCAACAAGAAAATACTGTTGAGATGTTGTTAAAGTATGGGCAGAATATCAGGGATTACTGGGATGACAAGAGGGCGCGCATGGATAAGATCGAGGTCCCTGCCTATATCTTGGGCAGCTATTCGACGATGCTGCATACCATTGGGAGCTTCAGAGGCTTCGAGGAGATACCGCACCAAAACAAATGGTTCGTTGAATGCGATATCAAGACTCGTGTGACCGTTTACTGATTTTTCTCAGGATTGTAACACATGCCACTCAAGAATGGTTCGATCTGTACAGCCAGGAACGTATTGACGACTTGCAAAAGTTCTTCGACCACTACATGAAAGATATTGATAACGGTTGGGAACATACTTCCCCGGTCAGGCTTGCCGTGCTGGGGTACAACAAGCCGCCCATCATCGACCTCCCCTTCGACCATCTGCCTTGGTTACATGTATCAAACAGTAATGCGAAGACGGAGCAGAAACGTCTCTACCTGAGCGCCGACAAGACGCTACAGCTGTCCAATGGCACCAGTTCCACGACCCTGGGTTACAAGGGCACGGAGAGCGTGGTACTCACGCACACATTTTCTCAGTCCACAAAGCTGCTGGGCCCAACGAAGCTGGTAGTTCACGTGTCCTGCCCCTCCGCCACGGACTTTGATGTGTATGCGCAGCTTCGGAAGCGAGACCAGGACGGCAATGACCTCGAGCACCTGAACATCCCCTTTGAAGCACTCCCTGTATCCAATCTCAAAGAGATCCCCAACATCAACCCCCTCAAGTATCTTGGACCCAACGGGAGGCTTCGGGCTTCGAAGCGCAAGGTTGCGCCCGAGCTGTCGCTAAACTACTGGCAGACACTGGCTCACGATGAAGACATTGAGGTAAAGGCAGGGGAGATTGTCAAGATGGAGGTCTGGATTTGGCCTACTGCTATTCAGTTCGATGCCGGGGAGCAGCTGGTGCTCAAGGTTGCCGGCACAGATAATATGACACTGCCGGAATTTGAGCTCTTGGCTCAGGAACCAGCGATAGCGGCTGCTCAGATTGTGCATGTTGGTGGAGAGTTTGAGAGCTACTTGGAGGGGCATTGGCAAGACTGAGAAGGGTGAGAAACATTAGGGTCGGTTCTCGCGTTGTTTCTGCGTAAAGATGAAGCTCGCAAACCCACAATCAATTACATTACAGTAGTTGTTTCAAAAGAATTGAAACTAGTTTCTTTCTGAAGCACTACTCCAGTGCCTGGATAAACTTGGCAAAATCTAAAGTACCCAGACCCGTCGCCGGATCCCACCCAGCCGTGGCAGACCATCCACTTTCAACCCGGGATCCAACAGAACAACTTCCACTGGTCCCGCCCGTGACATCGTTGATCGCGGAGCGAAGCTTGTCAGAGTACAGCAGAGGATTCAGGAAACCCAGAGCCGGCTTGCCCTCCCTCATCCGCTTGTCGTTTGCGAGGGCAATCATTGCAGCGATGACGGGCAAGCTGGCACTGGTGCCCTTCTGCGTCCACCCAGGCTGGATCAAGAAACGGGACCCGATGGCCGAGATATCCGGGCTACCACGCCCATTGGGCGTGTACCAGCCAGCGTGAGACCCGTTGATGCCGGCAATGTACGCCTTGGCCGCGGACTCCTGCCAGGCCGGACGCTCAAAGTACTCGCTGAAGCCGCCGGAGCTGTACCACGCAGGCTCGGTCGGCGCGTAGTCACCCGTGGCGCCGACGCCCGTGACCCAGGGGCAGCCGACGGGGAACGTCGGGAGGAATTTGGTCGTGTTTTTGCCGTCATTGGAGATGCAATCACCTGAATCGACGCCCGCTGCCCCGCCGTCGCCCGTCGCGACAAGGACAGAGACGCCGCGGGCGGCAACTTGCATGAAGAGGTCGCAGACGCGGTGGGCGTAGGGCTGGGGGATGGTCTGCTCGTCGTCGGTGTACGAGATGGAGATGACGTCGGGAATGGTCTCGCGGGCGAGCAGGGCCTCGAGGAACTCGATCCAGGGCTCCTGGATGCTGTCTTTGAGGTCCTTTTCTTTGCCGTCGGGTCCGATGTCGGGGCCGCGGCCGCCGGTTGAGAAGTAGGTGACGTTCATCGGCTGGATGAAGGGCATGCTGTACTGCATGTCCAGGAGAGCCTCGACTCCGTTGCCTTCGGTGGTGTTACCGCCGCCGTTGATGGATACCACGGTGAGATTGTACTTTGACGAATAGGCGGTGTCGTTCCGGCGCGGGCTGTATGACGCCAGGAAGGCTTGCAGGGTCGGGACGCTGGGGTACTGCTCCAGGAAGCCGGCGATGCCAAAGTCCGTGGGTGATGGACCGTCCGGTGGGCTGTAGTTGATGTTGTACAGATCCACGATACAGTCGGGGGTAGTGTAGTCCCAGCAGCTTTGAGGCACTTGCAAATGTCAGTCGTGTGTGTGCAAAGATTTGCCATCATTCATGATAAACTTACTCGTGCTCTGTCGCTTCACTTTACCCAACTCTCTCGCCTTGATCTGTGGTCTAGGCGGCTTGCTAACGAACTGAGTAACCGGGAAGACAAAGTCAACAACCTCTGACACCTCGCTCGGGAGAGCGTACTCCTCGGCCCTCAAAACGATCTCCTCGCTCCTGTATTGGTACTTGGAGAACTTGCAGCCCAACAAGCGGTTCGCTTTACCGACAGTAGTCTTCATGCGGACCCAAGGGCCGTCTTGGACGAAGTCGCGGATGCCGTGAGCGGAAAGCCAAGTCGCGACAATAGTGTAAGATTCGGCGTCTGGCTCTTGGAACATCCTCAAGAGATCGCGAGAGACGTGGGCGCCATATTCGGGATGGCTCGGGTCGCTAGTAACCTCGAGACGCGCCTTGAGTTCTGACAAGCCGGGCTGCTTCAACGCGACCGAAAGTTGTATCGTGTTGAAGTTGTCGGCCGGAGCAACGTGCCGCCAACCTTTGGGCAGCTGTTTTACAGACTCGTGAACTGCATGTCCGCTCGTGGTTGGTTGACTGAGAGCGAAGCCGCTCAAAACCAGAGCTGAAACTGACGATAGCCTCATCTTTCTTGTCTTGTTTAGGTCTGACTGATAGGCGTCAGAGAATGTGTCGAGTCTCTGTTTGAGTCTTCTCTCAGCTGGCTCGCAATAGCGCTTGATCTAATACCAGCGCCAGCCTTCATGGGATGGGGCCGGGACAAGCTTTTCGGCAACCCGTCCGGATCACTCGACCCGCTTCTTGGCGATGAAGACCATCTCGGGTTGAATTCGAGGTTTGACATCATCGTGGACTAGTTCCCCTACCAGGGGTACCCATGTAACAAGGCTTCCTGCCGTAAATGGTGAGATCTCCGCCAAAAAGCTCGTATCCAAAAGAGAGAGCAAAGAAATACGATCAGAAGACTGCCGAATCCCGGTCGAACAAGTTGAAAGACGCCAATGTGACCAACCGCCGGCCCTGGATTATACCCAAAATACTCAAAAGACTAGACCGAGTCGACGGTGGTTTGGCGCATTGAGCCAACCTCGGTTTGACTCGACAACAAGCTGCAGTCACCTCATCTGTCCC
>NW_019173171.1:0-51793 GCF_001831195.1 Colletotrichum orchidophilum | reverse complement strand
AAAAACAGCAAGAAAAATTTTGTGGCTCCGGGGTGGCCTCGTTTTGAAAAGCTGGGGCCCAATTTTACCGTCACGGTAAGGTAAGGCCCATTGGCCCATTGGATTGGCCCAATGGCCGCCCATTGCCTACCTCAGGTAGTTCAGCCCGCCAGATGGCCCTTTGAATGGACAACGGATCCCCTCTGCAACGCAACGCACGCGGCACGCTCCCCCCAAACCCCTCTCGTAATCCCCAGACGCAGTTCGATATGGGTAAAGTCAGTGCGCCGGTCGGGTTTCTGACTTTGCCCGTCAGTGTCTTCGTACCAGCGCAAATACGAATACATTTGTGACCTTGCCTTTGATTGCCTTGTCAGGCCGAGCAGGCAGTTTCTGATATCCCGATCTGCCGACCCAACCCTGCCTGCCCAGTCGGTCCGTTGCTCACCAACACCGGCGCTTATCGCGAAGGGAGCGCCGGTTGGCCAGTGCTGCCAACGACACGGAGCCGTACCGGCCTTCGTCATCGGCTTTGCGCGCCAACCGCCAACGCCCAAGGCAAGCGAGCTCTGAGGCAATTATCCGCAGTTGGGCTGCGGCGTGCGGACAGGGAGGGAGGAATGTGCGGCGTGCGGCATGCGGCATGCTTCTGCAGAAAACGTGGCGAGCCAGGATCTCCAACCCAATCCTCTTTGGTTTTGTCCCCTTTTCCTTTCGGTTTCGTCCCCCATTCCTCTGCATCTCTCGCTTGGTGCTTCTCGACACTGAACGGGATGCCAAACCCGACAGTCCCCCACGAAGCTGGCCCCCCGGCTCCGCTTCCTCACCGGCATTCAATGGTGTCCAAGTCTCGACTCTCGACCGGTTGTCACCGGATCAAGACAGACAAGATCATCTCTCCACCAGCCGTCAAATTTGACAGCTCACGAAGGCGAGACGAGATGAAACAAAACTTTGCGATCACAACTGGGTCTCCGTAGTTTGAACTTTGGTGGCCTATAATGACATCAGCTGGTCCCACCGGGCCGTGCATAGTCCGCAATGGACCTTACCCTGTGAACAAGTCTAGTCTTTGGACTTTGAATGTCGAGCCAGAGGACTCGCCCACGCACGTTATCCATCACTAGCGCAGTCAGAAAGTTTGACAAGCTAACGGGCTCGCTAAGCTGTCCAATTCTTCAGCGGGAGCGAGAGCTAGACCCAAATGTTCAATTTTAGCCATCGATAATCGCCTGAGACGAGACCTGCGCGTACCCGGCGCTTGCCGGCCGAGCCCGTCCACGGACCGTCCGCCGTGAGGATTGAGGCCCGACACAGGCCCATCCTTACCTAAGGTGCTGCGTTGTACCCTCTTCCTACGAATATCGTGGATGGCTTCATGCTGCCAGCCGCTGCGCTTTGCACCAGCTGCCGCGAACGACAGCTTCGCACTATATGCCGAGGTTGAAAATTAGTAGCCTTCGGGTACGCAAGACATGAAGACCCACTGCTCACTATCTCCAGCTGCATCGTGACTCTGTCCCTTGTTGTCACCCATCGTGAGTGTGTCATTTGGTAGTGGAAAGTACGCCCTCGAACTTCGGCGCTCGTCACCGGATCTGTGATACAGGCTGGCGCAGGCCGAGTCGTCTCGTCTCGTATGTCACAGCCCCGATCGAACTTTCGTACTTACATAGTAGGATAACCAACCAACTCAGAGACCTGACATCATAGGGATAATGCAATGTTCAGCCGCCGTTGCCTCAGCTCCTTCAGCTCCCCCTACCGGCCTGGAACGAGGGCGATAGCAATGATTCCCGAGAATGTCGTCTGTTGCCCTTGACTCCGTCCATGTTGCTTTGATCCCGCATGAACTGAGATGGCGTTTGGCAGGGCCAGCCCCGAGTCCAGCGTGAGGGAAAAACTCTTTCATGACATGCATGCAACGTCTCTACCCAGACTCGTGTCAGCCGTGTCCAATCGATTTTTATATGGTAGCCGAAGCGATTCCCTGCCAGACGCCAGCGCAGGAACCTTGAACCCAATTGGGAGAAACAAAACGCCTAGCGCAGCATGCTAGTCCATGCGGTACATCGCGTGACAGAACTCCTATTCCAAAGTTTACCTCGCAGTGTTTGAGATCAATCGGTGGACGCTTTTGTCTCTCTTACAGTCCTGTTGTATTAGGTACCCGTTGCTTCCATCTGGGGCCCTTGTCCTGAGAGAACAACCCATCTGGCGGTTTTCTGTCGTACATCATACCATTCCATCGGATCGCGGCTTGCCATTAGACGAATCTGAAAATGAGTTCCACAGTTCCACATGTCATCTGCTCACTCGACTGCGTTGCCTTGCCGTTGCCTTCATTGCCCTCCAGACGTCTTTGGGTTCTCCTGGCGGACACTGGACCATCCAGCAGCATCATTCGTTCTGGGTGCCCGCCTCCGACAGGTACTTCTTCGCCACGTGATGAAAGTGCTCCCTCATCAACAGAGCCGCTCGAGGCCGTACCGTCTCGGGCGGGTAGAAAAGTAATACGGGATGTTATCTTTGTTGAACGACTCAAACCATAATGCTGGGTCTTTCAAAGCCTCGTCCGTTGTTCCCTCAAGGCTGAGCCTGGCCCAAAGGTATAAGCAGCCCTTGAAGGCTTCAAAGAAATTCCCGGCACCGAAATACTCGATATCGTAAGCGGCCTCCATCAAATTGCGGCTCTGGCGCGGACGGTAATTTGCCTCCTCCTGTCAAGTCTCCGACGTGCGGAATCTAGTACGTCCCGTCCAGTTGGGACAAGATCTCTATGAGGTCGATGCCCGCGCCGTTCCAGCCAAATCTTGAGCGTATTGGGCAAAGCCGGCGCAGTTCTGGGAAAGTGCGCTGATCTGCCTCATCGACAGTCCAGGGTCCCCGCCAGAAAAGCCACGAGTTGTGCAATCCATCCACAAACGGTCCCACTGTCGAACGAAACGAGCTGCTGCTCTCATCCTTGTAACAGCCATGTCTGGAGGCCCGGGATCCTAGCTCCCTGGCGCATTCGTTTCTGCGGGACTCTTCTGCCGATGCTGCAGGTCCCCTGCGCGGCCCGCAAAATCAGCGCTCATTTTCCCACTGGAGCCTGCAATGCTGATCTGAATTATTGTTGGGGAAAAAGTCTAGCAGAATGCGACTCTGAGGGAGAACGACAGACAGGCCGGCCGAGTCGTGCTCTACTGGCCGCGTTGCAGTTGCATGAATCAGGGGGTGACATGCTTTCCCCCCAGAGCGGACGCGTTCAGCCAGGACCCCCGCTATTCGAAACGAAGGACTAGCATTATGGTTGTCTCGTGCATTGTGAGAAGACTCGACTACAGAGAAAACACTGAAATCGAAAGCGGAAGCATTGGCCAAATCTGGTAGAATGTCGTCGTATGGCAGATGAAGGAAGTCCAATGCTTGGTGGCTGCGTGGCGAGCCACTACGTCTGGAAGCGACAAAAGAGGCGTCGTCAAGTGGGACGCGATTCCGCAAGCAGCATGTACACTAGCGATGAGCTGCTGAAGGGCGAGGCGCGAGCTGGCCACGGCTGCGGGTGCGACGGCGGGTTCGCGCACGAGAAGCAGGCAGAAGAAGAGCGCGGTGCACTAGGCGTTTCCGGAATAGGGGCCCGATTGGGATTGTGTAGCAGCGATCTGGTGTCACGCAGGGGCCTGAAGGATCGGCTCTGTCTCTTCGTCTGTTGTGTGTGGAATGCCATGATGACGCTCCCTAGTGAGAATGGAGACGACGACAAATTGAAGGCTCGACTGGTGTGTTTGGTTGATGCACTGCCCGGGTGTTGTTTGGCAGCAGAGCCAACAGCACCACAACCAGTGATTGGTCCAAGGTGTTGACGGGACAGCCGCGGGTTTGTCGCACTACTAGGTTGATCGAGGGCGGAGCCCGTTAATCTTTTGAGTTTGAAGCATATCGAGCAACTCTTTGGAGGTGGTGTAGGGAGGGCATGATGAGACAGGCAACAAGGGCTGGATGGTGTTTTGGCGGCGGACCAGATGGTTGGAAGTTGTTTGAATCAACGCCGCCATGTGCCATTGTACTCCAAACCTGCGCGATTGGATTGAGTTCCAGCTTGATTGCTGAACCGTTGGCTTCTCTCCATGTGCATCAAGTCATGAGGCGTGGAAGTTTGCAGCTTGTAACCTGCGCGTCAAACCATGACAGAGCTTCTCTTCGAAAGCACGTCCAGACCCTCTGACCGGCAGCTGGGGATTTTCCTATTGGCTGCTAAGGACCACTGCTAGAAAGCTTATGGTTGCGGATAGGTACTATGCATGTCAATGTATTCGTAGTGCCTTGGGGAGCATGACATGGGGTCGCGACGGTCGTGAAGGTCGTGTGCGAATTGCTGGGATGCGTGCCATAGTCGATGAGGGTCAAGAGAGAGGGCATTCGTAAGGTCCAACTGGGTCTCTCCCAGAATCCCGAGGAACTGCCCGGCCCCGGAAAGCAGAAGTGGTTGCAACGAACCAGTAGATTGGTTGAGCGGCGGATGAAATGTCTGAGATGATGGCGGAATGAGTGTCTGACCAACAGAAAGCAGTTGCTAGGTGGTGAAGGTACGGATACCTTTTGTGCTCTCCATGTTTCCAGTGTCCACAGAGGAGAGGGAGACGAGGATTGGCAGTGTGGCATGCCTTGGTGCTAAGGCGAAGGTGCTGTGCAAGGACGACGGGGAACTGGAGGTGGCTTGCTTTCTAATGCAAGTGCAAGGAAGTTATGGACAGACTTACTGTTTAAGAGCACCCCGGCACAAGTAGCTGCCAAGTCCCTCTAGATGAAATTCTGCGGCAAGAGCGGGCCGGGATGACAAGGCGAATCAGACCGACGATACAAGCCAGGAACGTCAGGGGAGCGCCCCACTTGAGTCCCGTCCTGCGCTGGCTTAGGTGGAAGTCTAGAGCCCCGGTACGTACCAGGACATGCGAGTTGAGGCAGGTAGGTACTGCTGCGACCCCGGCCCAAAAGATCCGTATGTTCCTGTTCCTGCTCCTATTCATGCCACCTTTCTTTTTCCAACAAATAAGCTACCTTGGATGATGCTTCGGGAATCGGCGCAGCTCCTGTTCTTCTTTTCGGAGATATTGCAGAGTTTTTCTGTTAGTCCTCCGTGCGGCGAGGTAGCATCGAGGTGGTTGGACTGGCAGTTCATATGTAGTATAAAATCAGGGTCGTGATCGACGTCGTGGCGGTGGGCGTATGTGGCGCGGCTATTTGTCGTTTTCGAGGTGCAGCAGCAGTCGTCGCCGTCTGTCCAGATAATCCATGCTTCCAGAGACACGGCCAGCCGCAAAGTCACGCCAACCCTGTTTTGTTTGCTTGCCCATGCCATTGCCAGGAGTCAAGTCCAAGGACAGGCATGCCTTGGGCCGGGTACATACCTGTAGGTCCTAAAGGGTCAGAGGGCAGAGGCTAAGGCACCTTGGGGCCAGCACTTGCGTGACTCTCTCCCGCCCAACAGAGCGAGGAACGGGGAGAGGTACCTTTACAGGTGCCTTGTATACCTTACCTTATTCATCTAGCCGTCCTCGGTTCATACCTGCTGTATCCGTATCCGTACTTGGCCACGGCAAGTAATGGGACGGGGCACGATGGGCACGATGGTACCTTGTCAATGCAGACCATCGACGGAGACCACAGACGAGGTAGGGGATTGGCAAGTAACGAAATTGAATCAGGTACGTGCTGCGTTGAAGAGAGAGGAGCACGGAGCACAGAGCCCCAGTGCCCCCAGATGAGGTGTGGTTACGGATACTGAGCAGGAGCAGTACGGTGTACCTCAGAAGACGAGCTGCCGGTGGTGCTTCATGGTTCTTTCTTTGTGCGTGCGTCCGGGACAGCAGCTCTTCTGCATCCCGTCTGCTTCCTGCTTCCTTCCGCCTTCTGCTTCGGCTTCCCTCTCTTTTCCATCTCCTCCTCTTCTTCTTCTTCTTCTTCTCCTCTTTCTCCTGCCTTCCCGCTCCGTGTGTCGCCGTTCTCTCAACCACACTCCGTCCCTCCCCCGATCCCTCTCTCACCACCTCGCTAACCCCCGTCATATCATCCCGCTTGGTCATCGCCAGCGACTGACAGCCTGTGTGTCACGTCTCGTCTGGCCTCAGCTCTGTTCCTGTTCTCTCACCTCCTTCGTCGCCTTCTTTCCTTTCTCCAATTCCTGCGCTAGCCCGTTAGTTCTCTCCCCAGACCCGCCATTGGCCTCGCTGGGCAGCAAAAACACCACAAGACTGAGCAGGAGTATTAACATTAGCAACCCGCAGCCCACCGGGCGTCCGCTACGAACGCCCCCAAAAGTTTTAGCGTTTTTGTTTTTCTCTAACCTGCCAGTGGGACTTCTAAAACCGACAAAAGCTTCCTCCGCCCACTCCCGTCCCATTCCTCAAACCTCAACTGGTGGACAGGCAGGCATTGAATTCTTCTACCCACGCCGTCCGTCCTCGCCGTCGCTCCGTCGCCTTCGAGACATTTCTCCCCCCTCCTCCTCCTCCGCCGCCTTGTCTGCGTCATAATTCTTTGCGATCCGACTCGATCCTCCATCGTGGCCTGGCCAACCTTGAGCTCTTCTTGTCTTCGTCTGATCTTGGCCGATCTTCAACGCCCTCGGACCATTGCGAGACCGTTCCCATCCCACCTGGGCCTCGACGCGAATCTCAATCCCCTATATTCTTTCTCCCCGGAACTAGCTGCGCGCATTTCTTCTTCCACCTCGTCCTCGTCTTAGACCGTTGTCACCTCCACCGGTCCGCCTCCATTGATTGCTTCGCGCTCTCTGCCCACGCTTTTTCTAACCGAGTGGCCGCGCTACTTTCATTTCTTTTCCTCCTCAACACCTGTTCAGCGTCACCGCGCCGGCATCTCGTGCACCCAGTCTCCACGGCGATAAACGTCTTTCGAGCCAACATGTGCTTCGGGGCCCGAACAAAAGATGACAGCGGCGGTGCTCGTTCGCGCGATCTCGACCGCATGATCCGCCAAGATGAAAAGCGCCTGTCAAAAGAGGTCAAACTGTTGTTGCTGGGTATGTCGACGCGATCGCCAACTTGCGCGATGCACCTCTTCGTGCGCTGACTTTCTTTTCATTTGGACAGGCGCCGGAGAATCTGGAAAATCTACAGTTTTGAAGCAGATGAAGTTGATCTACGCACAAGGCTTCAGCAAGAACGAAAAGCTCGAATGGAAGCCAGTCGTGTTCAACAACATTGTCCAATCATTCCGTTTGATCCAAGATGCCATGACCGAGATGGGAATCGAGTTCAGCAACCCTGAAAATGAGGCAAGTCGACCCCGATATGCTCCTGGTGACGTTAATTGCGTGCGACAATCTCGAGACATGCTGTCGCTGTCCATGCATGCGATGATGAGAGCGGCTCGGCTAACACATGGTGTCTCTTATAGAAGCACATGGCGCATATCCTGGTGGAACACGAGATCAACGCCCAAGATCCTCTTCCGCGCGATTACCTGCAACCCGTCAAGGAACTCTGGGTCGACGGCGGTGTCAAGCAGGCCATTGCAAAGGGCAATGAGTTTGCCCTCCACGACAACCTCGCATAGTGAGCATACTGCCGCACCAGCTGCCCCTTCCAGACCCCATCGCTGACCGACGTAGCTTTTGCGATGATTTAGATCGAATTTGGGACCCGAGCTACGAACCTACAGACCAAGATTTACTGCGCTCAAGACTGCGAACTACGGGCATCACCGAGACAGTCTTCGATCTGGGTCAGCTGACGTACCGCATGTTCGACGTTGGTGGCCAACGTTCAGAGAGAAAGAAGTGGATTCACTGCTTCGAAAATGTCAACTGCTTGCTCTTCCTCGTTGCTATCAGCGGTTACGACCAATGCCTTGTCGAGGACAAGGACGGCGTATGTGTACCCGCATCATCTCGTTCTATCACTGTCAGAACTAATCAATATTCCAACAGAATCAAATGAATGAAGCGCTGATGCTCTGGGAGTCGATTGCCAACTCTCACTGGTTCACAAAATCTGCCCTCATCCTTTTCCTGAACAAGATGGATCTCTTCAAAGAGAAGCTGCCTCACAACCCGATTACATCGCACGGCTTCACTGATTACCATGGTCCAGCCGAAGACTGGAAGTCCGCCAGCAAATACTTTTTGGACAAGTTCCGCGCCCTCAACCGCAACACTGAGAAGGAAATCTATGGACACTTTACGAACGCCACGGATACGAATTTGCTCAAAATCACCATGGGCTCGGTCCAGGACATGATCATCCAGCGCAACCTGAAGCAACTGATACTATAAGGCAGAGCCTTCAATGATTGGGCCACCTACCTGGCCCAGATCAATTTCAACACCCCACCCCACGGCATGCATGAAACATGCCATTTCTAATTGATACCCGCGGCCTTTGTGTCTTCTCCAAACTCAACACGGCCCCGCCCGGCGGCGTCAATCGTCCAAGTTGGTTGCCATTTTTGTCGAAATCGTCGTATATTTGCGATTACGCACTTAGGCCTTCTGGTCGCGAAACATTGGCGATTCCATTGAGGACGCCGGCACCGATATGGATGTATATTACTCCACTTCCTTTGTGTCTAATTTCTCGTCATCTATTGTTCATATGGAGGCGTTGGTCTGAACAGAGAGTTTCGCAAAAACATGTGGCTGGATCACTCAGCTACTTTTTTTGCATATTATTGCCAACACACAGCGGTTGTTGGGACTGCTCAGCCGAGGCCAGCAGAAAAACAGTAAACAAGCCACTGTGAGTGGTCACAGCTACAAGCTTCACAGGTAGAGTGAGGTTTGTGGAAGGAAAGGCGGAGCAGGTTGCGAAGTGTGGTTCGGTTCGTATGAGACGAAACGAATGCAAAGGGCGAGGCGGAGCAGAATTGGATTCGCGTATGATGGATTGATACCTAATCAATTGTTTCAAGCTTTGCTGCTCATGTTTGGGTCAGAGAGGAAACGACATGTGAGTGGATTGTGCTGCGAGGCGGAAGCGTCACGCGGCTGCAGAGCAAGCAGAGCAAGCATTTGTCTCATTTGAAAGAGAGAAAAAAATCAGATAAAACATGTTAAAATCATCTGATGACCGCAATGCTCATGCTTAAAAACAAGGGTAACTTTGCTCGATGGAGTCTATTTCCGGTCGAGCCCCCGATGCCTAACGCCCATTGCATTGGAAACATCAGCATCGATTTAAACCTCTAACAGTAGGAATGGCATCTTCCCGACCCGGTGACATGGGTTGAAGTATAATGGATTAATGGCTTTCTTCCCTGTCCTCTGCCATCTATACGCGTGCAGGGGTTGTCCCCCACTAACTCAGTCAGCCTCAGTCCTAGGCAGTGTTGGACTGTCGTGCAAGGTATGGTTATGTGTGGTATCCCCCAAACATAAGCTTACAAAAGCGGCGTTTCACGCCGGGGGGAAAGCTGATTGACCGGACGAACGTCGACAGTGATGAGAGCCAGGCAAAGCAAGGCAGGCTGCCGAAAGCTAGGATTTAGGAGGGCTGGAAGTTGAGTTGTGCAAGCTGGCTGATGTCTCTGTTTCGGTCGCCTACCCCCAAGCCAGAGCCTGTGTGTTTTTTTTTTTTTTTTTGCCAAAGGTAAAAGAACGACGACGGCGGTGGTTGATGGTGAACGAGCAAGACGAGCAAGACAAGTTTACCGATTGCTTGGGTCACCGTTGGCATGTGTGTGACTGACTGTACTGTAGACGGATTCGGAACTAGGATATTATCCTTTGGGGGGATGGTTCAGCTTGCGTGCCACGGCACGGTTTACCCGGGGGCCGTGGCGCGCGTAGATCTGAGTCTTCTTTGTCTTGGCACATTGTTGCCCATCTTTCTCAAAGTAAGGCTGGTCTTGAATGTAAGTTCCCTGGCCTACGTACCCAGACCTCGGTTTGTGGCTGTAAGCACATTCATCGCACCAGGGCAAGGTTGAATGGCCGGACGATGGGCATCTCTCTGCGTTTGCTTTCGGAGGAGGTTAGACTTGGCGGATTGCCTTTGCCCTTGGGTGTTGTTCCAATTCTGAAATGATGGCATTCGAGGGTTTGAGGCATCAGAGATCGTGTTTTCATTGCTTGGGTGGTGGTCACCAGATAAGTCAAAACGTGGTGGCAAGCAAGGATCCTTCATGGTCACGGAGTAAGGAATCTCCAAGGAGACTAACAACTGAGTAGCGGCGGTCGACACGGGGGACGTAAAGGCCGATCGGAGCCGGGCCGAAGCAACCCAATTTCCCGATGGCGGATCGGACAATTCGGCGCATCCAAATCAGTATTCGTACTGTATCATATGGTGAAAAACTCACATAATCGCACAGTGTAACATGTCAACATTAGCCGAATCTCGGCAGGGATGAGCTCCGACAAGCAAAGCCCGTCACGGCAGCTACCCCGCCGCTATCGTCATTCCGGCCCCCCCTCCCCCACCACCGCTCGTCGTCTCCAAATCACGCCCCGCTATCCAACTAACCCACCACCACCACCATAATCAGTGCCGCACCCAACGTCACTCGTCCCCGGGCAGCCCTCAAAACCCCCTCGACGTACAATGCGCTTCGCCCTCCGCACCTTGCGCACCCTAACATCCTCCACACTGAACCCTCGCGCCCACCGCCTCGTCCCCTTCCGCAACATGGCCACCACCGCAGCAGCAGCAGCAGCATCCCCGGTGCTCAAGAAGCCCGTCAAGCTGGCCTGCATCCAGCTCGCCTCGGGCGCCGACAAGGCCGCCAACCTCGCCAACGCCCGCGCCAAAGTCCTCGACGCCAGCGCCGCCGGCGCAAAGATTATCGTCCTGCCCGAGTGCTTCAACTCCCCCTACGGATGCGACTACTTTCCCAAGTACGCCGAGACGCTCCTCCCGTCCCCGCCGACGCGGGAACAGAGCCCCAGCTTCCACGCGTTGGCGGCCATGGCGTCGGAGAGCGGCGCGTACCTCGTCGGCGGCTCCGTGCCGGAGCTGGACGCCGAGACGGGGAAATTCTACAACACGAGCTTAATCTTTTCGCCTGCGGGTGCGCTGTTGGCGACGCATAGGAAAGTGCACCTGTTTGATATCGATATCCCGGGCAAGATCACCTTCAAGGAGAGCGAGGTGCTGAGCCCCGGGGACCAGGTCACGGTCGTGGACCTGCCCGAGTACGGACGCATCTCGGTGGCCATTTGTTACGATGTGCGGTTCCCCGAGCTGGCGGCCATTGCGGCGCGGAGGGGTTGCTTCGCGCTCGTGTACCCGGGGGCGTTTAACCTGACGACGGGTCCGATGCACTGGCGGCTGCTCGGCCAGGGCCGGGCGGTGGATAACCAGATTTACGTGGCCATGTGTAGTCCCGCGCGGGACTTGGGCGCGACGTACCACGCGTGGGGCCACTCGTTGATCATTGATCCGATGGCGAACGTGCTTGTCGAGGCGGAGGAAGGGGAGAGTACTGTTGCGTGGGAGCTGGATAATGTCAAGATTGAGGAGGCGCGGCGGAATATTCCGATCAACACGCAGAGGAGGTTTGATGTGTATCCCGATGTCAATCAGGGAGAGGTTTGATGATGGGGGTGTGGATGCCGCGCTGCTTGATGTAAGAGAGGTGATTGGGGAGGAGTGTTCTAGCTGGTGAGGCAAGATACGATGCATATAGAAAGGGGGGCCCATGTAAACCATTGTGGTGCATACAAAAAGCGTCGAGTTGGACGGGAGGAAGTCAGGTTAGGTAGTACATTCATCATATTTGCTGTTGAGTACGACAATATTTTCTCCGGTACGTCACGGGGACTGAGGTGTTCCATCGTTGTTGATCCTCGGCAGCTTCATTTTTATCAGTCTGCAAGGAATAAAGCATGGAAACAAGTGGCCACAACGGGCTTTCGCTGTTGTGAATTCAGCTCTCAATTCAGAGCCACCACAAACCCTGCAGAACCATCACTCGAATATTGAGAATCCTCATAGGTCAGGCTTTTTTTCTGTTTGTGTCTTTCACGCAAGATAGAGGAATAGGAACAAGAATGGCCACCTGTCACGTTTGCTTAGATCCCACGACAAAGCCATTGGCCTGTCGTTATTCGCATCGACCGTGCCTTTACCAGATGAGTGAGAAACTTGCTTGAATATGTTTTTTGACTCTTGGTACCATTGATTGACGCACATCTTTTCTATCACATCTTGTAATGTATCGACAAGAATGTGCGATTAGGGGACTTGAGATACAAATATAGTACACAGGGTCGACCATGATCTCGTATGAAGCTTGCGCATGTGGTGAGGTTACCTCAGGTCTGGACAAAGTTGGGGAGACTCAAGAGGCCGTTCGAAAGCCGTCAAATCGGAAACAGTCAACAAGCCGTAGGGTCGTACTCCCAAGATAGGATAAGCCAGGAAAGCATTCACAACTCCACGATGTGAGGTGGTCAGGGCGGTCAGCGTAAACGAGCAGACAGCTCCAATGGGGCAGAAAATGGAGCTGTCAAAATTTCAGTAGTGTACCCTCACGACTGGAGGAGAGCTGTACCATATGATTCGAAATTTTTCCAAGCTATCAATGGTTCCGCGGTGCCCCCCTATCCCCCATATCACCGAGCCCGAGCTACTGATTTGCGCAGTCTGACCAGGTACCCTACCTTGCCTAGGGTAGTGTCAAGTGTAACATCTCGAGACTATCTCTACCACCTTGATCCTTCCTTGTAAAGAGCGAATGCTTTTGAAGGAATTTCTTCTCCATCTTCTTAAAATAGCCTCTGGTCAACAACAAACCATTAGCCTTTGCCGGACTAGGTACGTGTCAAACTCATCACCGCTCAGCTCGCCGGGGACCAAGTTCTAGCTTCAAGGGATCGATCAATCCCCGCAATTCCGCATCGGCAGACCGCCGTCGAAGAACAAACAACCCCCCCTAACCCCCTGGTCGACGAAATTCTGGTGCCTAGAGCCTACTGCAAAGAAGCAATAAAAACCCGCAGCTACAGCCTACTAAGCCAGTACCCACGTGTCTCTCCGCTCCAAATTGGCTATTACACTTGCACGTAAGTAGGCTAGTGAGCCTCAACTAATCAGGGGTGTGGGAAGTTGGAACACACTACTGTGTATTGATTTATTAAGCATTCTCACATCAGCCCGATTTCTGTTCAAACGACCTTCATGAACTGTGTGCAGGCTGTACGACTGCCTCCAGCACATGTTTAGCTATGCTACCTCAACGTTCTCCCCTTGCGCTTGCGGCCGAACCCTTACTGCAACACGGGTTGCGGTAATGAGCGGGTTGGCGATTATTCATACACATGCAGGAAAAATAAAAGACACAGGGGTTCTGTTAGTGTGACTAGTGGCTGGATGGATTTGAGGATACGAATATTGGGTTTGATGTTGATGAGCAGACGAACAAGGGAAAGACAAAACCAAAAAAATTACCGAGCGGTCGATTCGCATGTCATTAAAGACTCCGCCACACCCCCGATCGATTGGTGACGAGAAACAAGATACAGAGTGTGGCTGTCATCTCCTCCGTCGGTCGAGGACTCGAAAGATAGCTCCGTCCATCATGAAACTGCTCCCTCTCCTTGCCCTCATGGGCATCGGGATCGCCCACCCCCACGATGCACATGATACTACTATTCTAGAGTCGAGACAACAGACGTGCTCCGGTCCCGTGGAGAGTAATCCGTCGACCTGGTGGCGCGCGGCCATCGACCACAATGGCACGGCGCCGACGAGCACGGACTCGACGTACCAGTACTACCGGACGGCGGTGCAGTACGGCGCCGACAACACCGGCGTCCAGGACTCGTCCGACGCCTTCAACTTTGCCATTGACGGTATGCTTGCTCGCACTCGATGCCCTCCCCCCCGGCCGTCTTTGGAAAATGGACTGAAGGCGCCGCACAGCGTGGAGCCGAACCGGCAACACCGTAACGACGCGCCCGGCGTACATCTACGTCCCTCCGGGCCGGTACCGCATTAAGAAGCCGATACAGATGCTCGTAACGACCTACCTCGTCGGCGACGCCCTCGACCCGCCCGTGCTCATCGCCGATCCGGCGCTCGGCACCCAGCCCGTCATCAACGGCTACGATTCCCACCAGGGGGACGGGTCCGCGACAAAGAACTTTTACATGGCGGTGCGCAATCTTATTATTGACACCACCGAGATCGGGGCGGACGTGCAGGCCGTTGGGGTCGACTGGAGCGTCTCGCAGGGGTGCTCGTTGACCAACGTCAAGGTGCGCATGCCGAATTACTCGAGCCATATTGGTGTTACTATGGCACAGGGTGGTTCGGGTATCTTGATTAGCGATAGTGTAAGTTTCGATTCTCCCTTTTGGTGTCGATAGCCTTCCCAGGTTTTGGGATGGGATGAGGCATCCCTTTTTCAAGGCTGACAATCGCCGCTCAGCAATTCGAAGGCGGTGCCATTGGCATACAAGTCAACGGCCAGCAGTACCAGTTCAAGAACCTCTCCTTCAACGGCTGCAACGTCGGCATATCAGTCGCCTCCATCTACGTCGCCGTCGTCCAGGGCGCCACCTTTGCCAACTGCAACTTTGGCATCGACATGGGCCGCAGCACTGCGGGCGTCGTCTCGGTCATCGACTCCAAGGTGGAGTCTTCATGCAACGCCGGCGTCAACAACCTCGTGACGGGCTCCGGCCAAAACTCGCTCGTCCTCGATAATCTGCAGGTCAGCGGCGCGACGGCGGCCGTCAAGTCCGCGAGCGACGGGTCGATACTGCGCAAGGACTCGGTCCCGGCGGGTCAGACCTGGGTCATGGGGTACGTGAACTCGAACAATCTGCAAAATGGGACGGTGTACCCCGTTGACCGGCCCGCCGCGCTGGTCTCAGGAGATCGGTATTTTACCGCGCCGCTGCCGCAGTATGAAACGTATGCCCTGGATCAGTTTGTGAGTTTGAAGGGCGATCCCCAGTACCCCGTGTATGGCGACAACAGCCACGACGACGGGCCCAGCATCAATGCAATCTTGCAAAAGTACAAGGGGTGCAAGATCATCTTCGTGCCCCAGGGTATCTACCGCACCGAGGAGACGATCTACGTGCCTCCCGGCACGCGGCTGGTTGGTGAAACGCTCAGCATCTTCAACGGTAGGCCACATCCGAACCTCTGTAGCCCCTTGGAATCGATTACTGAACCGTTAAAACAGGCATCGGATCACAGTGGTGGAATCCTGACGACCCCCAACCCATCCTCAAAGTCGGCAACCCAGGCGAGACGGGCATCGCGCAAATCACCGACATCACCGTGGAGGTAGCCGACGTCCTGCAGGGCGCGACCCTCGTGCAGATCAACATGGCCGGCGCGCGGCCCGGCGACGTCGGCATTTGGAGCAGCGTGTTCCGCGTCGGCGGCACGAAGCACTCGCTCACAAACACAAACTGCGGCGGCGCGGACCCGGGCGCGTGCAAGGCCGCCTTTGCGCTCATGCACGTCACGTCCACGGCGAGCGCGTACCTGGAGAACGTATGGGGCTGGGTGGCCGATCACTCGCTCGACGGCGGCGCCGCGCAGAACATTGCCGTCGGCAGGGGCGCACTTATCGAAAGCACCAAGCCCACGTGGCTGGTGGGCACCAGCTTCGAGCACTGCGTGATGTATCAGTACAACCTCCATAACGCCCAGAATGTGTACATTAGTCTGCAGCAGACGGAATCTGCGTATTGGCAGGGTGAAGGAACTCCTCAGAGAGCGCCCGGCCCGTGGTCGTGAGTCAACTCCCATCTCCCACAACTTCATGTCCTGAGTCCGAGATCGGCAACAGGTGGGCTAACCCTCTTCACGCGCAGCGTAAAACCAGCATACGGCGACCCGGATTTCAGTAACTGCGCGGTCCAGGGGCAGGGGAACAATGACCGGTGCTACCGGTCGTGGGGCCACTACATGACGGGCAGCTCCAAGGTGGTGATTCACGGCTCTGCGCTGTGGGTGTTTTTCAACAAGATGAATGATAATCAGTGGCAGAACGCCCAGTGCGAGAACACGGGTGGCAACTGCATGACCAACCAGGCCTACGCTGACGGCGCAAAGTCGACGTACTGGTTCGGCCTGAGCACCAAGAGCACTACCGCGCTGCTGTATGATAAGACGGGGGGCGTTATTTGGGAGGTGTTTGCAAGCGACAACGCTGGCGGGTGGGGAGGTGTAGTTGCCGTGTATCTACGGGACTCGGCGGCTTGAAAGTTGGGGACTGGCTGTGTGATATACCTTGAGGCAGTACCAAAAAGGCTTTCGTGTCGAGATTGGCGTGAGATTTGGATTCTGACATTCGAAACTCAAGGAAAGCCTCCCAGCCGCAGAAAGCTCTTGTATACACATGGACTCAGGTGCGCCTTGAGTGGATGTAGAAAGAATACTAGGATGGATATCAAGAATGAGTGGCCACAAAAGGTCCATTAACTCACCATTCAACGCTTTCAGACCAGGTAGTCTTCAGTACAGGCTTCTACAGCTCAAGGCCCCTGGTTGAGAGCATACACGGCCCCGGAGTTGGAGATAGGCAGTGGCAGAAGCGCTGCCTGGCAGTTGTAGAAGAGTCCTCTTCTCAGCTCGGCCGTCTCGTTCGTCAAAGTGGACACTTTTTTTCTCCCATCCGGTTCGACCGGTAGGCTCGGAAAACGTTTCGAGCATGGCGTTACAACGTACCCACTGACGAGAAGAACTTATATATATGAAATGGTATTTGAGAGATGATTCGCTGCGACTTGGGGCTGCATCGTGTATAGTCGCTAGCGTGGCATTGACTTGGGGTTCAATGCCAAATATGGTTTGGTCAACGGATCTGCATCGGGAGGCAGACGCTCATCCTGAACTTCAGACAGGTGTTTGCATGCTGTGGCACCAATGGACGAAGGAGACCCGTCTCGACGCAGCACCTTGGTGGTATATCCGTATAAACAGGACGAAAAGCTAGGTTCAGAAGAACTGCTAAACTCCCGAAACGTTGATCAACCCGTGCGAGGTCTTTCAGCCTCTTTGATGGAAGCTTTGAGCCGAGGTCCCCCTTTGTGCCTGGATCTTGGTGCGTGCCCAACCTTTGTTGTCACGCACTACCTACCGCACTCGGACTCGTTCTCGTCGGTGCTGCCTAATTTGGAGGAAGGGTTTCTGAGGGGCCCAAATTGACTTCCCTCGGCTGCTGTCAGATAGGAGAGGAAACCAGAAAAACAACTTGGGACGAATGTTGGGATCTGCAGCATCCAACTGACCATCCATATGGGGGGTCACGATCAGAGATCGTGGCAAACCATCAGGGAAGCAAACCATGAAGAGAGTCCGAATGCGGAATGCAATTCGCTTCCTGTAGCAGTCGTCTGAAGTTTGTTTGGGGAGAGAACGAACCACAGAGTCGGGATGTCTTGCCTTTGTCTGCTCTGTTCTGTCTCATTTGGACCTTTGATCAACCTCGACCGACTCTTTTTTCCCTCGTGTTTCCCTTCTGGTACCTCGGTCTCTGCGAGACATGACGAATGCTAGCTGGACCGCACTGAAGACCGGGAACTGTTCCCTGCCGTGTGTAACTGGAGACTCATTGTAAGGCAGTGGCTCGCTAGGACCGGGACCAGATCCGTGACAATGATGAGATTAGCGTGTCTATGGATCGTCGTCATTCATCAGTGCCGGTACCAGGTAAGACTCGAACCATGCTGTGGCGTCGAGGTCGTCGGGAGTGGGCAGGGCGAGCTCGAGCATAACGAACACACCAAGAACTCGGTGGCGTCGTGGCTGGGGTACACCGCTCGCAGTCGACGAACCGGTATCGATGATGGAGCTTCCAGAACCCAACTGTCAAGGTCGATGACAAGTGGTGAAGGACGAATAAGCTGGTCGCTGCTACGCTACGCCGCTTCTGTCCCGCTGTGGCGCCGCCCGTGCTCGGCGCGGCTATGTCCGCCTACCAAGTCCATGAATTTCTCAAGATACCTAGGAAAAGGTACCTTAACACCCCAAGGAAGGTAAGGTAGGTAAGGTGAAATACGAAGCGAAGCATCCATGGACCGCGGGTCTCCGTTCGCGCTACCACGATGCGTCTCTTCAGCGGCCCAGTGCGCTGGAAGTTAGTGGGTGCGAAGCGTATTCCCCCAAGGCAGACTATGTGCAGGGGTAGGTGCATTGGATGCACCTGGCTGGGGTCGGGTTCCTTCCATTAGGTGGACCATGGGGAGCTGGGTTCCACTCTTTCTTCTCTGGGGACACCCGCGGGCACATGACGCCCTGGTAAATCGCCGAGGTTCACATGCGACGACTGAGCGTCATTGCTGCTTAGCTTCCCTCCGCCTCCGTTTCTCTATTTCTTTATTCCTCCGTCCGACGACCCCCAGCCTCCGACGCACGGCTCACCGTTAACATCTTTTCCCAGTATTTAAACTATCCGGCTATCCCCCCGCGTTTCGGTAATCTCTCGCGATCTATCACACTTAGCTGTCAATCTTTCAACTATTTCGAACACGTTTTCACCAAGTATACCTATCCTATAAGCACAATGGGTCTCACCAACGGTATGTTATATTCCATCGAGGGTCTACGTTTCGGTCTCAACCGCGTTCAACGCTGACTGTTTCCCCCCCAACGCTGTAGACAAGTTCCCCTCCTCGGCCGCTTTCGACGCCATCAACGATGCGCTTGGCTCCAGTGAGCCCGACCGCAAGGACGCCATTAAGCAGGGCAACGCCGTCTTCGCCTTCACCCTGAAGAACTCGGCCGGCGAGACCGACAGCTGGCACATTGACCTCAAGGAAAAGGGCGCAGTCGGCAAGGGCGTGGGCACGAAGCCCACCGGTACGTCACTCGTGCGGCGCTGTTCGTCCCATCTAAATCACTTCTAACCTCGACGCAGTCACATTGTCTCTGTCCGACTCCGATTTTGGCAACCTGGTCCAAGGCAAGGCCAACGCCCAGAAGCTTTTCATGTCCGGCAAGCTCAAGATCAAGGGCGACGTCATGAAGGCCACCAAGATGGAGCCTATTCTGAAGAAGGCCCAGTCCAAGGCCAAGTTGTAAATACGTCGCAATGGAAATTTTGTTGTCGGTAATACCCTGTACCATAACCTACCAGTTGGGCCAGTGATTGGTGCTGGCCCTGGATGCGCGCCAAACGTAGCGTTGCCGTAGGGAATGAGACTATGATCAATCAACAACCACCTAAACAGGCAAACGTCGCAGTGAAATGAACGAAATACTGATTGGTGAATTGTGGCAAACTCGGTAATTCACACTTAGATTCTGGTGATATCGTACGCTGCGGGAAAAGCATGTGACAGCAGGGCAGAGACGATTTTCACGGCGTGACAATCTAAAATGTGTATATATGCCTACAAGTCCTGTGACCATGGGAAATAGCGCAGATCTACCCCAGAAAAGCAGTCCGGCACATGGCAGATGTTTACAACAGAGGTCCGATACGTTTGCTTCCGTGACTTCAACCGCAACATCAACGGTGCTGGACCTCAGATGGTGGAATTCCCGAGTATTGCCGGCCCGAGTCAGAAGACCCGTTTGGGGTCGGAGCATCGGCGCCGCCATCTTCACGTGCACTCTCCGGCCGTGGTGAGCCGGCTCCAACCACCGGTCGGTTGGACGCTACTGAGTGCAAGCCTGCGATGAACAGTCGACACCTCTACATAGGCGTACCCATGACCTGGAGAATGCCAGCGAGCAAAGTTGACTGGTTTCAACCTGGGCGACCCGGACAGCAGGATGCTGATACTTGTGAGTGACTCGTGAGCGAGATTGCCGTCCGGATTTGGGGGTAGTTTCCCCCTGGTTTCAGTATTGTAGTCGTGCCAGCCAAACAATTGTCTATTGGAAGTTGGTGCGCATGCAAAGGGGTCAGGAGTGCAGCCGACTTGAAGGTGTGTGTTGCACTCAAGCACTGCGCCAGTCTGGTCTGCTTGGTGGTAGCGTCAGCTTACTCAGCAAATGCTGAAGAAAGCCTCTGCCATCAGACGCTCTGTCGGAATCAAATCCATAGGGAGGCACGTGCCGCTGGTTGCCTTCCATTCTTTCCGTTTGTTCGACTGGTCGAAGCTGGAGCACTGTGACGCGGGACCTGAAGAAAGACCGGGTCTGGGGAACGCCCTAGGAAAAATCGCAAGCGCTGACCACCAACCAGAAGCGCCCCGTCGCAGTCGCAGTCGCACCTCGTACTTGCACTTCCATTGCGGCCAATTGAAGGCGGTGACGCTGGCCTGAGGTTCAGGGACGGCAGAAAACAGATCCACTCTTTCCCGACCGTGCTCGCGCCCCCTGCACCGTGGCCTGGTTTTTTTTTTACCAATAGCTGGCCCCGTCACCCGTCGCCCGGTCGAGCCACACCAAAAATCATCCAGCACCAAAATCTTCGAGTGGTTCTTCTAGCCAGACCACCAAAAGGCGTCTTTGATGCGCCATTCAGCATCAACTTCTTGATCGCTGCGCCATCGCGATCTGCTGCCGCCGATACTCCAACGTTCTTCGAGTTTTCTCCATCCAATCGCATCCATCATTTTGCAGTTGCTTCTCGCTGTTGCGCCTGCATTCCTTTCTTCGCCCGTCTGCTTTGTCTACGAATCCTACGTGAATCGAGACGCGACTCTTCCTCCGAGACCGAGTCGACCAGCAACCTATCCATCACCAACGACTAATTATAATCCCAAAATCGATTCTTTTGTCGTCGCACATCATCATGGACCAAAGAAACAGCACCCCGCGGCCGCGCCCGTCGCTCAAATTCGCGAACCGAAGCTATCAAGCGTCGCCTCTGAACCCGAACAAGCGACTGGGCACCCCCAAGACTGCTCCATCGCAGAGGGTCCTCAATCGCGACCCCGTGCCATCGAGCAACCTCAACACAAGCACTATTTCAACCGCAAGCAACCTCTTCCGTTCGTCTACCATCAGCGCGAACTCGGCCACTACATCCTTCGCCCCGAACCTGCCTACAAGCACCGCAAAGAAGGTCTTCGCGCCTGGCGCGACTCCGGCTTCTCAAAAAGTCTACCGAGAGACCATCGCCCAGGCGACCCCTCGGGGCATGGCAGCCAAGTCGACATCGGCCGAGCTCTTTCAGATGCGCATTCCCTCCCCGCCTCCTGAGCTGTCCGGCGAAGCGCTCGCGCGAGATATCCCCCCTGAGCTCGAAGCCAAGGGCACAGTGTATGCCGATCAGTACCTCAGCCACCTAGTTCCGACCGAGTACGATGACTTGCAACGTCGTCAGCTGTTTTGCGTTCTCGATCTTCGCCGCCTGAAATATGCTGCCAACGAGATATTCAACAAGAAGGATTGGAAGCTCAACATCATGAACTTTGCAAAGGAATTCGAAAAGAGCAGGAGCTTGATCATGCTCAGATATGGCCTGTACGAGTTCAAGAACGTCAAGCCCTCAGAGGAAGTTTTGAAGAAGTGGAGGACCGCACATGGACTACCTGAACCCGAGGAGGATGCTGCGGATGCTAGCCCTTCCAGGCAGACTACCCGTCCCAAGCGCAAGGCTGAAGACCAGCTAACCCCCAAGGACGCGGCCCTTTCGACCGCTTCGCCCAACAAGAACAACAAGAGGCGTGCTATGGACAGAGAGGAGCCAGAGCTTGCGACGCCGGCAACGATCAAGAGCACGAGAAAGGCAACCGTCGAGGACGAGTCGGAAGAGAGCCAGCCCAGCAAGTTGCAGAAGCCTACCTCGACGCCCTCGGCCACCAAGAGCATGTTTGAAAAGATTGCCAACAACCAAGGCCCCTCTTCGACGCCCAAGGCGACCCCCAAGGCTGCCGAGGCCAAGCCCAGCAGCCTCTTCGGAGGAGCATCGAAGCCCGCAAACAACGAACCTCCACGCTCCGTTTTCGAGAAGCAGCTCAAGCCTGCCCAGGCATCCAACATCTTTGGTTACTTGTCCGATGCCAGTTCTGCGAAGAACAGCGGTGTGGAGGCTGATGCAGAGAGTGAGACTGACTCCGATGACGAGGCGGAGCCCAGTGTTGCCGCTAGTGGTGGTGCCGAAACGCCGTTGGGCCAGCCGGCCTCCAGTCTCTTTGGTGCTCAGAAGCCTCTTTTCTCCGCTGGCCCCGCGACTGCTCCTACCAGCACTTTGTCGGATGCCCGAGAGACTACTCCTTCGGGAACTAAGAGTCTGTTCGACCGTGTGACCAAGGGCAACAACGGGCAGCCTCTCCGCGCGGACTCGGCTGAGCCGGTGCCGGCTCCTGAGAAGACACCCTTCGCCCCGGTCAAGGAGACTGCTCCAGCCCCGGTTAACGCTACGTGGAACCCCAACTCGCCGATCAAATTCAATACCAACCCTGCGCCTAGCAATGGACTCTTTGGAGCGTCTACCAACGGATCGAGCTCCATTTTTGGTGCTAAGCCTGCCACTCCTGCTGCCCCTGCATCCAATTTGTTCGGCGCTCCGAAGCAAGATGAGAAGCCCAAGGCCGGGAAGCGGTCTGCTTCCGAGGATGATAAAGGTTCGGAGTCAGACAAAGAGAACAGCTCCCAGCGTCCTGCCAAGTCACCATTTGGCGGCTTCTCCGGATTCCAGTCGAAGCCGTCCGAGGCGCCTAAAAAGGACGAAGCAGCTCCTAAGCCGGTGGCCGCACCAACTTTCGCGTTCGGTGCTCCCGCTCCCAAGGCGGACGAGGCCAAGCCCGCAGCTCAGGCCTCGAATCTATTTGGTTCTCAAGATAAGCCTGCGGGCTCTGTCATGCAATCGTCGACGCTCTTCGGCGGCAGCAAGCCTCAGGAAACACCCGCCGCCGAACCGGCTAAGCCCCTATTCGGCGCAAGCACATCGGGCACTTCGAGTTCTTTCCAGTCGAACCCTCTCTTTGGTGCCCCCAAGCCACCCGCGTCGGTCACCTCCAACCTCTTTGGTGCTAAGTCCAGTGACGAAGGTTCCAAGGGCCCCCAGACGGCTCCCGCACCCGCCGCAGCTCCTGCTTTTAGCTTCGGCGCCAGCAAGGCGAACGAATCCGCTGGCTCTCCCTTCGGTGGCAGCCCCATGAAGCAGGATGGCCCGCCAGCGAAGAGGCAATTCAACGCCCCTAGTTCGTCCGCACCGGCAGCCCCGTCTGGTGGCATGTTCAACTTTGGTGGCTCCCAAAGCGCAGCTCCCGCCAACCCCTTCGGCGGGGCTGCGCCTGCGCCTCAGACAAACGGTGGTTCCAGTGGTCCTCCAAGCTTCGGCTCTGGCGGCGGTTCTTCATTCACCTTCAGCGCTGGTGGTGGCGGCCAGAGTTTCAACAACCCCTTCGCATCTGCTAATGGCAGCGGCTCTGGTGCTGCCCCCGTGACCTCGGCCGGTGGCATGTTCAACTTCGGCGGCGGCGCATCTTCCGCTCCCTCCAACGGCTCTACACCATTCCAGTTTGGCGGTGGATCGTCCGCACCCGCGCCTGCGGCGGCAAGCAGCACTCCCTTCCAATTTGGAGGCGGCGCTCCCGCTCAGCCTGCTGCCTCGACTCCCACCTTCGCCTTTGGTGCCTCTAACGGATCTGCCAATGCCCAGGGGCCTGCGTCCCAAAAGCCATTGTTCGGAGCGTCAGCCTCGGCACCAACGAGCAACCTCTTTGGTGCCAAGCCTGCCCAGCCTGCCTCCGGCGGCATGTTCGGTAACCTGCAGCCCCCGGCGGGTGCCTCTACCACCGGCACAAACTCACCCTTCAACTTTGGCGGCGCCTCTAGCCTAGCTACGACTCCTGCCACAGGCACTCCCGAGCCAGCTGCGGAAGCCGACAAGACTGCTGCCGCTGGCGGTGAAGGCGACGATGCCGACGGCAAGCCTCACGAGCAACTCAAGCTTACCGAGGGTGGTCCGGGCGAGGAAGACGAGGAAATCCTCCATGACGTCCGGGCGAAGATTATGAAGTTCATTCCGGCCGGATCCGAGGAAGACAAGGATAGTGGCGATGATCAACCCAAGAACAAGAGCCCTTGGTCAACCAAGGGCGTCGGTCCCCTTCGTCTCCTGAAGCACAAGAACACTGGCGCCGTTCGCATGCTGCTGCGGGCGGAACCCCGCGGTCACGTTGTGCTCAACCGCACCGTCCTACCCGCTGAGACTTACAAGGCGGACAAGAAGTACGTCAAGCTCACGACGTCGAACGAGACGGGCAGCGGCCTCGAGACTTGGATGGTGCAAGTCAAGACGGAGGACTTCGCCAAGGCGCTCGCAAGCGCTTTGGAGACTCACAAGTCGGCCAACGCCAAATGAAGCATGATCGAAACGCAATGAAGGATTATGGAAGAATGTTATCGCGTGTTTTTATTCTTTGCTTCTTCGACACGGACGATTTATTCCCCAGTTTTGTTTTTCTTGGTCTGAGTCTATACTAGATGGAGACTGGAGACTGGAAGGAGAGAGAAAAGGAGAGCGTGTGATTGGGGGAAAGTGATGAAGCGGGATTCGCGTAGCGACAAAAAAGATAGGTAAGGCATAGCATTGCTCTTTTTGGCTCGGCGTTGGGACATTTGTTTGCTTTCTCTTTTACTTCTTTTCTTCACTCGTTTCTTCTCGAGACTGCCGTGTTCTCCTACCTTTTGGACCGGCCTTTCGAAACCGCGTTTAGGAATGGAGCTGAGAGCACTTTTCGAGGTGTGCCACCCCCGCGCTATGGGGAGGGCGGATTTGGGACAATGGGGAGAGCCAGAGGAGGATGACTCGAAAAAGTAACTGTTGTAGAATTCACATTGGGAGGAATAAGGCAATTGTAGTGCATTATCAAGGAATCGTGTACCCGACTTCATGCTTTGCTCTCATGTGACCTGTGTGATCTGATCGTGGCGATGCGAGTTGTAGTTCCCTCCACCCATTGAGAACCAGTACAGTCAACTGGCGGACGGATGAACGGCCTTTTTTTTTCAGATCTTCTTCAGCCATATGGACTTTGCTATACCTCTTGACTTCACTTTTTGTCCCCAAGAGAGAGTGTCCAGATTAGCTCACGGGCTCGGCCGTCTCGTTTGACAGACGGCATTGAAACAATGAGTCACAGATTGCATGTATCTTTGATAATCCCTGTTTATTTGTACTTTGCTATTCTGAGGGGAATACTTCTCAGAAACCACCGAATACTCATAGTAGTAATGACCTCCCTCCCCATTACATGCCCGCCTTGGTAGGCTCAACCTCCATTGTTGTAGTAGAGGTGGGCGTCTGAGCCGTGACCGATGGAGTCGCAACGGTGGTGAGGAGGCTCGTCTGCGTCAGGATGGTAAAGTCCGCGTTGCTCTTGGTGGGCTTGATTTGCTCCTCCTTCTCGGGGCTCGCAGTCTGGAGTGGCAAGGAGGGGCGGCGGAGGTTTCCGATGCTCTCTTTGGCGGCCTCGTCGAGGGGCTTGGCATCTTCTCCTCCCTTGGTCTCCTCGATGGCGTTGGACTCGTCTTCCTTTTCGCTTTCAGCGCCTACACGGCGGTTGGCGAAGGAAGTGGCGTCTCCGAATTCGTTGCTCTCCATGAAAGCGAGAGCGGCGGCGGCCCAGTCCCAGGCCAAAGCTTCGGTTGGAATAGCAGTGGAAGATGGTGTGGGAGCAATCTCTTCTTCCTTGAAGTCAGACTCGGTTTCCTTGTCTTTGACGCTGGAATCGTCCGCCTTGTTGTCCGCGTCACCCACGCGACGGTTGGCGAAGGAAGTGGAGTCTCCGAGAGCAGCCCTCTCAATGAGGGCGAGGGTGCCGGCAGCCCAGTTCCAGTCCGGGGTCTCGAGTGGGGCTTCACCTGTAGAAGAAGGTGCAGGAGCCACGATGTTGGAGCTTGTGAGGACTGAAGTGGTGGGGACTGAACTGGTGGTAGAGGTAGAGGTAGGGGTGATGGTGGTGGGAAGAGCCTCGACTGGGATAGCTACCGCTGAGGTTGCGGCGGCGAGAGCCAGAGTGAGGAAAGTGAGAGTAGAAGTTTGGGAAGGCATCTTGAATACTTTGGTTGTTTGTTTGGGGTTGTTCTGTAAGTTGACGATTGGTGGTTGGGTTGAGAGATGATCGATCAACTTGATGAAGATGTGTATTGTAATGAGATGGTTCACAAACAGAATCATGGTCTAAGGATGAAACTGGCCTCCTTTATGTATCTGATCGTGAGAGAATTTCCGGAGAAAGCCTTGAGAGAACCTGGGGGGCTCTAAGATAGGGTTAGCAAAGTCTCAGCAGTAACCGTGTCTACGTTGAACTCTACAAGTAGAATTTCAGGAACCGCTGTGGTTCCAGAAAACCGTTGCGGACGCCACAAGGGCCCCCGTTCACGTTGAATCATTTTCCGGGTAGACCAAAACGGTCCAGCCATGCCATCGCCACCTGTGGATTAGTTGCAGAGTCATACCCTTAACAAAGTCTATCGAATATACATCATGGAAGACAATGTAGTTAAGCCTTGGCATCTCAAGGCCTGGGGAGAAGAAGAACGAAAACAAAATCGCAAGTAAAATGGTGATTGCGATGAGAAAATGATGTGTTTTCATTGCTCCACATAAGCATCGTTGACAATTATCTGCAAAGAGACGTTCTCTATTTGCCTGCTTTTGCCGTCCTGGGGGTGTTTTTCTCTGTACAAAAAAGTTCAATAAGGACGCTGTCGCCAGTCAAGGACGCGCGAATGATTTGCAGGCATCAGATGCAGCAGAACGAACCCATGGGAATGCAGAGGTTGAAATAATAGCATGCGAGAGAGTATCTGCCTATCAGAAGTAGTGGAATTATATTCGTTATAGAATTTCCTTGGTACAAATGAATTGTCTATCGATACAAGGGTGGAATTTGATCAGGAGATTTCCGCGGTGCTAGCAGAGGTTCGAAATGGCAGGATGTTAAAGAGCGACGATCTTCTAGACTTTGAATCATGTTTAAAATTGTAAAATTCGACTTCAAGTCCTATGAGAAGGAAATATACTCCGACCTAGCCGCCCGCTATGTTCCCAGCCTCACGCACCTCATCTGGGCAACTCAGGGGACGGTCCTCGCAGACAACGGTTTACGCCTAATTCCCTCCACGACCGAACTCTGCTCTACCCTCGAGTGTCTTTGATCTTCTTGACCGTCCCCAATGTTTCTCAGACCTATGTAAATGATTTCATCCACCAAGTTCGTCGAAGAATCGAACCGTTCCTGTGCTCCAGGAGATGCCGATGGTGGCTTTTCGTTGAGCACAACCTTGTACTGATCGTCTATCCGGTTACCAACCCCAAGTTCGATGCCAACTGAAAGAGTTGAAAGTCAGTCATTGTGCCTTGACCCGCGACTGTCACATCGTCTTTTGATGGATGGAACTTACAGATGTTGTAGTAAATGTATTTGGATAAGACTGGAGCCCATACCAGAACCGCGACAACCTGGCCAAAAGTCCACTGCTTTTTGATGTGCATTGTTTCTCCGAACAAGTCAAATAATTGTCTTAATTTGTAGAAGAGAGAAAAAGCCATTGAGATCACCAGGAAAGACGGAGGATGCTTTGAGAACCGAAGCGGGCATCTGAATACTGCGCTCTGTAAGAGCCTGATTTGCCGAGGCCACCATCCTGCGCAGACGAGGAAGATGGAACAGATGATCGATTGTCAGAAAGATGATGATTGCTGTATAGAGGTATAAGTAAATAAATATGTCAGAAACGTAATAGTTACCGTCACCGGCCGGCAAACATGTTTGCAGAATACTCTGCTTTCCGCCGCAGGCCTCGTGTTGCCGGGACAGATCCGAATCGGAAGACGTCGGAAGCCTGAGTATCTGTATGATAGCGCAAAGGACATATACGATAACTGTGAGTATGAACGTGTACCACCAGTACATACCCCTCCGTTGCATGATGGCCTGCGTAATGAGGACCAGCAGCGTATTGGCTGTCGCGAAGACTTTGGCGGCACCGACGTCGACGCGGATGGCGAGAGACTCGCGGTTCATGATGATCATGGTCAGAGTCGCCGCTTCAATAGCCATGACGAAAAAAGCCTGGGTTTCTTGGAACTCGATCATTGTCGAGTACAAGGCTACGGAGAAACGAGTCGAGCGTAGACGCGTCAAGGTCAAGCGCAGGCGGTCCCTTTCGGTCTCTGAGCGCGTGTGAAGTCGCCTGACGCACCACCTGATTGCGCGCAGCATGCCGAAAAAGGTGGAAGAGTCAGGTTGGTGGGGGAGAAGACCGCAAACGATGAAGAACCAGATGGTCAGTACGACTTGTATGTAGTAGGATACGGCAATCTATGGTCTACATTAGCGATGGGGTCGATCATTCCCCCCCCTTTTCTCGGATCAACAGCTTGACTTACCCCAGGCCCAGCAATGTCGGCTTCCGGTTCCTTTTGTACCACAGAACACAAGTCCCGGAGAGGGTCCAAGACCAGATTCAGGTCATCCGCTATCACTTGGCTCTGTGTGAGCTTCGCGACGCGGGGATCGCACTCTCCCAAAGGATTGTTGTCGGTACAGGATTCTTCGATACAGCCAACAATTTGTCGGACGACCCGTGAGGCGTTGAAAGTCTTTAGAGAGCCAAAATTGGCTCTCTTATTCGCTTCATTGACGCTTTCGTCGATGGTGATGTTCTCATTCTGCACGAGAAACGCCGAGGTCGCGATTGCTGCGCAGCCGTACCAGTTCTCAGTGGAGAGCTCAAACAGAGCTTTCGGGTCGTAACAGTCTTTTTGTGCGTCGATTTTACTTTCAGCATCATACCACCAGTATGGAAGAGACACAGTGATGCTGGTATCTTCCGAGTTCTTTGCGTTATAGATGGAGTACAGGTAGTTAGGCCAACTCGGAGCGGCATAGTAGTAGTAAAGCCAGTCCATCTTCAAGACATGATGAACCGCCATTTTGAAATGCTTAATCGGCCTTGAGCTACGTGGTTATAACTCAGTCTTTTCTCAAAGCCCAGCCAAGACGGCGCAATTCGTAGAGAGATCGTCAAAGAAAGACCTCAGCTGTCCCTCACTCGACATCGCTGGCCCTGGTGTTTCCGACTGACGAGCCAGAAGTCAAAATCTCGAGATACCAGGCTGTCCAAACAACGACATTAAATATCAAAGACTTCAACCAGCGAAAACCGCGCCACATTCGGGCAGCTGCTACGCTCCTTCCAGCCCTCCTCGAGATGCGAATGTGGTCAGGCTGCGTGCTTATTTGCACATGTTGGGCGTCGCACGACGCATGGTCACAACCAATGGGCTTGCAAAGTAATATATGCAGAATCAGGCTGTGGGGTCCAAAAGTTGCTCGACCGAATTATTATTCTCAGCTGTCTTGAAACGTTTATTTTTGACAATATCTTGTCTTACCACCCAAACCGGGGTCGCCGTCATTCCAGGCCCCGCCCAGGCAGTACACAAAACCGCCGAAATTCCCTTGGATTGGCTCCTTCTTTTGTTTTACTCAATTTTCCTTGCTATCGCAGCTTGATTGACATCATAGAGTGATAAAACATTGTTGTATTCGACTACCCGAGGGACTCGTCGAGGCCATTGCTACTACGTACCCAACGTAGTACTCACGGAGGCTAATCCGAGTGGGTATTTGCCTTGGATTAGTAGAAGAACTTCAAGAAGACTCTGGAATCAACCTGTCCGGCAACTACGAGTCGAATTGAGTGTGCGCCGTTGTAAGGAGACTCATTGAGAGACGAAGTGCCTTGAGGCCTGCCAATGGGTACAAGAGGACGCTGTCTCACTCTGAATCAGCCTTACTCGACAAACTGAACTCAAATCAAGTCGTCATAGGCCCCCAGCTTTCGTGTTGTATTCCGCATCGAATATCTTACTCTAGACAGACAACAGCCCGCGAAGATAGTTCTTTGGAGGGGGAATCATAGCCACCACCAAGATGAAGGCAGTGTCGCAAGGGTTTTTTGATAGTTTTAAAAAAGTTACACATCCTTCAAAATCCTATGATCTGTGTGCAAGCATCACAAGTGACTTGAATCATGAATGAATGCCCACGGGACTAATGGTATTTGATGTTACATTCTATATAGGTGGTCTCTCCAACGCAATCAACCACGTCCAAACATCCTAGACCTGCAGAGCAGTATCCTCCCTATTCGCATGACTCCCCTTCCTCCACCCGTTCGTCGGGTCCCTCTTGCTACTGATTCCCTTCTCAGCCCCAACCTTGCCCCAGCCACCGCCGCCAGGCGTGTTGATAATGATCCTCTCCCCAGGCTTCATCGGCGCGCTGTTCTTTGCCCCCAGATTGAACCTCCGCTCCTCGTACTCCACCTCCTCGTCTCCCTTCACCTCCCCAGCGGCACCCTTCAACCTCTTGAGCGACTTCTCCCAGCTCCCCTTTTCCACCTTTCTCACCCAAACATTCAGCCCGGCCTCGGCGTCCTCCCCGCCGGCGAGCCCGTACGGCCTATACACCCTCCTCTCGCTCAGGATCGACACCTGCACGGGGATCCGGAACTCGATATCCCTCACCACCCCGTCACCGCCCCGATGCTGCCCGTCACCGCCGGACCCTTTTCTCAACGAAAACTCCCGCAGGATCACGGGGTACCGCCTCTCAAACACCTCCGAGTCGGTGATTCGGGTGTTTGTCATGTGCGTGTGCACCCCGCTCGTGCCCTCCCAGCTGGGGCCCGCGCCGCTGCCGCCCGCAATCGTCTCGTAGTACCCGAAACCCTTGACCTCCTTCTGTCCCGTCACGTTGCCGCCGAAGCCGAACGTCAGGTTGTTGCAGTCGCCCTGGCTCGCCGCGCACGCCTGGAAGGCCTTGAAGATGACGTCCGTCACGCGCTGGCTCGTCAGGACGTTGCCGCCCACGACCGCCGCGCCGTCTGACGGGGACAGCAGCGACTTTGGCGGGATCTTGACGTTTATGGGCTTCAGACATCCCTGGTTGAGGGGGATGTCTTCCGAGATGAGGCACCGGAGGCAGTATATTATCGCGCTGTACGTCACGGCTTCGGGGGCGTTGACGTTGCCGTAGACTTCGGGCCCGGTACCCTCAAAGTCAAAGACCGCCTCGCCCTTGTCGGCGTCAATGGTGACCTTTAACCGAATCGGACTGCCGTCGTCCATGAAGTCCACCGCTTGTAGATCTCTGCCTTCAAATCGCTTGCTGACCTCCTTCAGCAGTGTGCGCACGCAGAGCTCGGCGTTATTCTGAATGTGGACCATGTAAAACTGCACCGTCTCCTCGCCATACTCCCCAATGAGACCCTCAATCAGTGCAATGCCCTTCTGGTTCGCCGAGACTTGCGCTCTCAGGTCATTGATGTTGTCGGCTAAGCAGCGGGTTCCACTGCATCCGGGGTACTGCGCAGGCTCGTTGTATAACAACTCCGTCACTCTCTTCTCGTCGAAGCGCCCCTCGCTAACAAGCTTCTCGCTCTTAATCGCAGCTCCCTCCTGGAACAGTTCCTTTGAGTGTGGCGGCATACTGCCAGCTGTGATGCCTCCGATATCCGCATGATGCGCTCTCGAGGCCGCGTAGAAGAGGATTTTATCCCCCTTGTCGTTGAAAGCCGGCATCACCAGAGTGATATCTGGCAAATGAGTACCTCCGTATGAAGGGTGGTTGGAAATGATGACGTCGCCCTTCTTCAAATCCCCCTTCCAGATCTCCGCCTGCCGCTTGACGCAGGTCGACATCGAGCCCAAGTGGACAGGAAGATGAGGCGCATTAGCCACGAGACCGCCCGTCGCGTCAAATATGGCGCAGGAGAAATCTAGTCGTTCCTTGACGTTGGTGCTGACGCTAGTTTTTTGGAGGGCTCTTCCCATTTGTTCTGCAATAGCCATGAATCGATGACCAAAAATACTCAACATGATCGGATCAACGTCTCGTTCGCTTTGGTTCTTTGGTAGCCTATACCTAGAGGTCAGCTTCAAGTTTTCGATTCGAACTTGTCCTACATACCCGTCTTCTTTGGATTTTTCCTTCTCAATGTCAATGACGACATGGGTATCAAGAACCAGCGCAGTGGCCTTCGGCGTGACCACAATAGTCTGCGTACCATCTGCCAGCATGGCGGGTCCCTTGATAGTCTCGCCAGTGCTCAAATCCTCGAGCTTGTACACCGGGGTATCAAGTCGACCCTCTTCGAAATAAACCTGCTGTCGGTTGTGTGCTTTGCTCTGCTCTACATTCTTACGCTCCAACTCCTTGAGTTGTTGGTCTACCGTCTTCTCCGCATGCCTGAAACTCTTTCCGATACCGCGGACTCGCACATCGTCAACAATGATGTCTCGATCGTCGAGAGTAAAGCCAAACTCGTAACGATGCTGCTGAATGAAGGCCGTTCCAAAATCCCAGTCCTTTGTGTCCTTCTGCTCGTCCTGGTCAGGCCTGATAATCATCAACGCCGACTCGGTGCCGCGGTACCTCATGTTAAGGTACTCTTCAAACACGATTTCCTTCTCGTCGAAGCCCTGGTCGCGCAGGGCCTTGCGAGACTTGTCCTTGAGCTTCTCCATCTTGCTCTTTAGCTCATCCACTGCCTTGCCCGGGTATTCCCAGACCTTGGAATCGGGCTCCTGGCGCTCGTCAACAACGTCCGCCAATGCCATACCATATGCTGATAGCACAGAGGAGTATCTGTGAATAAGGATCTGCTGAATACCGAGGGCCTCGGCAATAGCAACAGCGTGCTGCCCGCCGGCACCACCGAATGTTGCCAGGCGGTGCTTGGAGGAATCGTGACCCTTGGCCTCCGTGATTGACCTGATAGGCCTCGTCATTGTTTCGTTTGCAACGGTCAAGAAACCGTATGCCACCTCGTCGACGCTCATATTTTTTCCAGTCTCCTTGTTGACCTGATCAGCAAGTTCTTGTAGAACATTCTTACTAGCCACAGGGTCAAGCCCTTGGTCCTCGTTCTCGCCAAAGATCTTTGGGAAGAACTCAGGGAGTAAACGACCGAGGTAGAGGTTGGCATCGGTTACAGTCGCCGGTCCCCCCTTTCTATAGCACGCCGGACCTGGGTGTGCGCCAGCAGACTCAGGACCAACCACAAAAAGCCCATTCTTCCAGAAAAGCATGGAGCCGCCGCCTGCCGCAACCGTGTTGATATCCAGCTGCGGCGATTGAATAGTCACGCCAGCAGTAGTAGTCTCAAACACATGCTCATATCGCCCCTCGCCAAACCGAGAGACGTCAGTGCTTGTGCCGCCCATGTCGAATCCAATCACAGGGATCTTTGTCTCTTCATCATACGACGTGATGGCGTACCCCACAACACCACCCGCCGGCCCGGATAGAATAGCCTTGAGTCCAGTGAAGTTCTCCACGTCAACAAGACCACCATCGCTCTGCATAAACTCGCATCGGGCACCCTTGGCACCTTCCTCTTGCTGAACGCTCCTCGTTCCCAAACCGCCCTCGAATCCGGCCTGGAAGCCCGCGATGTATTTTTTGATAGCAGGCGTGAGATACGCGTCAGCACAAACGGACGTCGCTCGCGAAACCAGCTTGATCATGGGCATGAGCTCGTGACTGAGGGAAATGTGCTCGAAGCCAATCTCCTTTGCGATCTTGCCAATCAGGGCTTCGTGGTCGGGGAAGGTATAGCCGTGCATCAGACACACCGCAATACTGCGGATTCCCGAGTCATAGACTTCTTGCAACTGGTCCTTGATACTCTGTGCCTCGGGGCGTTGCAGTATCCTCACGGCCTCCCCCGATGTCCCCTGTACAAGCTCCTCTTTGGCTGCTTCTAGCGTCCCAGCCTTGGCAGCCACTTTGGTCAAATTCCGCATGGGGTCTTCGGCATAGTCCTCCAGAGTAACGCGCTCATCAACCTCGACGACTTTCTCATACAACACATCCGGTTTTCGAATCGCCAGGTCAAAGATCTTGGGCCTGCTCTGGTTGCCGATGGCGAGGCAGTCCTTGAACCCCTTGGTCACGACCATGGCGATCTTTTCACCCTTGCGCTCCAGCAGAGCGTTTGTGGCCACAGTGGTCCCCATGCGAATGGAATCGATCCTCTTTGTGTCCAGAGCCTCACCCCGGGGGATTTCCCTGTCGAGGAAGTGCGACATGATGCGCCGGATCCCCTCGAGAGGCGCATCTTCATAGTTGGCCGGGTCTTCAGAGAGGAGCTTGATGATTGTCTCCTTTCCATTTAGCTCGCCGACACAGTCAGTGAAGGTACCACCGCGGTCGATGGCGATGCGAATGCCGCGGTCTCGCGAGTCTGACGCCATTGTGACGGTGGACCTCGAGAACGTAGGGTAGTGATGAGGAAGGTACCCGTAGGTTCTATTGAACAAGGATTGGGTTCGACTTGTGGTTGGAAATATCAAAAAGTCTCACATCAAGGCAAAAGAAGAATTCAAGGGTATAGATGAAGGCTAAAGATCACGACGACTTGGTGATTCTAGAGATCGATGACAAATGGTGGTCGACGTCAACGCAACGGAAGGAGCTGCCGATAAGATAAGGAGCTCAAGCTCCGCACCCCACTACTAGCCTGATACCCCGCACTCCACAGCCGTGCTAGTAGTGGGGGCGTTCTTGAGCTTCGAAATGATCCTTGAAGGTAAGGTCACGACGGTCGTTATGGAACTTTACCGATTTCTTTCTCTGGCCAAATACAGACGCAAGTTCTGCTTTGCTCGTATTTGGTTTTTTTTCCTCGTCCTGGTTGCCTCTGTCCCTCGTCTAAGTGCCTTGACTAGGCGCCTGCCTTGGATGAGTGTAAAAGACAGCAGCAGGCAATCTCAGAGTACGACAGAGGAAGAGGCAGGCCAGCGCCAGTCCCTCTTGAACTTCCCTCTCACGTTTCACTTCAAGTAAACATTTCCAGTCAATGATAGCTATATCTTCTTGAGCTATATATGTCAGTCAATTATTAAGTATGTATAAGTAATCTTGTTCTCGTCCCCAGCGATGCCAAGTTGCCCGACACCGGTCGTTTCCATGTCTTTCTTTCAAGTCATAAGTTTTACAAACAGCGGCTGTTCTACGCTGCGCATTCTCGCCTTCGTAGCCGATTGTTGGTACAAAAATGGTGTGTTGCGCCGGCGCCAAAGGGATGAAAATGCTGTGGATTAGTGGGTGACGACCCTCACAGCCTGGAGCATCATGCCAAATATGAAGCCCCGCGCCACCTCTTGGATCTGGAGACTATCAAAGATACGCCCCAGGGCGTCGGTCGTCGCCGCTTGTCCCATAACGCCAGTCAAGGCAGCCGGAACACCTCGTTTGATAAGGAGGTTGCGTGCCTTGAATCGCAGCTTCTCCTTCTCCTCTTCCGTCATCTCAGCAGGCCAAGTGGCCCGCTCCTCATCAGTCGGCATTGTGTTCTCTCGCAGCTTGCGAAGGTGGTACGCGAGTCCCTCATCCTTGGTGTTGGCGTCAATGACGGATTCCTGCATCATTTTTTGGATCGCGATCAAGGACGGGTTGCCGGGTCGCAGAAGGAATGACTTTGCGGCGGCTAGCAGAGTTCGTCGAATGTTCCAAGCGGACGAGAGCGTGTACATCTCATTGATAATAGCGAAGACTAGTTCGACAGCCACGTTCGTTTCTTGCTCCTGAAGAGGAGGGTATTGCCGCGCAGGCTTTGCCTCCTTCTTCTTCGGCTGGGTCTGCGGGAGACCTGGCGAAAGAGCCCCGGTGGAGTTCCGGGGGGAAATAACTTCATCCATCTTAGCCCGCATGTCCCCCTGTGTGGGTGACTGGTAGTCTTCCGGCATCTCGTCCGGCGGAGGAGGCAGGTACTGGAGATTCATGACATCAAGGCTTGTTAACGAGGGAGACGGGAGGGCTGGTGAGTGCAAGGGCGCTAGGCTTGAAGCTCTACTATGTTCGCGACTGCCAGTGGCACTTGGAGTGTTCCTCTCCCAATGGTCGGACCGAGGCTTGAGGCCATCTGCCTCGGCATCGCCTCGGGGGTCAAAGCTAGGCCGTCGTTCCATGGGAGCGATCTTGCCTGGCTGGGTAGAGACAATCGAGGATCGTTGGCTGTCAAGACTGTCCCGGCCCTTCCGAGAGCCCACTCCAGTCGGCGATGAGAGTGCCGCGTTCAGACTGGTGGTACTGTCCATCCTTGGCGGCGTTCCTGTGGACCATCGATGATTTGATGTTTGGATCTCCGACAACGAGGACGTGTTCTTTCTTGGACCGAGACCGATATTATTGAACATGCCAGTCACACCTCCAAAGACTGCCTTGCCGCCTTCCATGGCACCTTTGGGGCCCATTGTCAAGACATCCAACATGTTCTTGCCAACCGTGTCCCATGGTAGACCTGACTTGGAATTGCTGTGGCCGTGGCCCGAGTCTTTTTCCAAGAAGCGTTTCATGCCCTCGCTCTCTGCTAGTGACTTGTACCAACAGGCGTCCTTGACGTAACGCTCCAGTTCACCACGAAGCGAGGCCCGCGTATGCGACTTCCAGTTAGGGAGCGCGGCATGCTGTTCTGTAAAAGCTGTCACGCCCGAAATATTTGCGATGCGCCTCAAGATCTCGTGCAGAGTCTCGAAGTCTGAGTATTGCCTCACAATCATCCAGCCGGGGTAGTGAGACGAAGATGGCTCAATCTGAACCATATAGTCCCAGTTAGGCTTGCTCCGGATACGATTGTTGTCGTTGCCATCCTCATACAGAGTGATAGTGGCATTGTGCAGTGAAAAAGGAAGCTTGCAAATGCTCTCGTCAGGCACCTGAGGCTCCTCCTTCGCGGGTGGCACGATCTGGTCAAAGTTCAAAAACTGGGAGGCGCTCCCTGTAGAGGCGTGTTTGGATGACGACTTCTGGCTGGAGGAGTCCGCGTCAGACCTTGGCGTGGTAGGTGAGTGCGTACTTTCCCGCTTAGAAACGTCGGACGTATTCGATCCACTCGAACCATTCGTTGACGGCTTCTCTGCTGAAGACAAGGATCTCGGTGACAGCTCACCAGGGGAAGACACGATCTTGCCCTCAGTAGTCTGCACCGTCGGATGGGATGCCGAGTCAACGCTCTGTCGCGTCTTGACTCTTTTAGCCTCTTCTTCGGCGATTAAGGCGTTCATACGCTTCATCTCTTCCATAGCTTCCTCCATCTCTTCGTCAGCTTTGCTAAGCTGCTTCTTGTGCGATACTAGGGACCCCTTGCGGCGCTCGCGTTCCATCTCTAACGAGTTGCGGTTCCCCTTGGTCAGCGCGATGTTACCGACGTTTCCGTCAATGTCAATGAACGCATTCGCATTGTGGACAGCGCTGGCGGTGGCTGCCTCGGGCCCCGTCTGCATGCCGACGTCGATGGCCTGACTGAAGTCGGGTTCTCCGGCTTCCAACAGGTAGACGATCCAGGCATTGATCCACTCCGGCGCTGAGCATGACTGCAAGGTCATCTCAAGAATCACTCCCGCGAGGATCTCTCGCAGAAACACGCGAGCGGGATCGCAATTGTATGCCGACCGGTCCAGGAACCCGAGGAGGTCGTCTGCGACATTGTGGAATTTGGCAGACTGTTGTGACCGACTCAGCAGATTGGCCAGATTCGAGTTGGGGTTTTCTTCTAGGTACTTGGAGATGATTTCGGGGGCTGTCGAGTTGGGGTCGTTGTTTTGGTCGGTGAAGGCAGAGGATAATTCGGAGAGAAAGACGATGAACATGGACGACGCATTGGTCATGAAGTCGAGGAATGAGTCGGCGGGGCGTTTGCGGTAGAGGTGGTTCGAGATGGATAGGAGAAACGAGTTGAGGAGTCTCCGGCAGGAAAGAGGGAACGAGCTATCCGTCGGAAGAATCGGGGAATACCACCACTTGACGTAGTCACGGATGACGGCGTCCACCAAGCTAGTCAGAGCCTCGCGCGTTTCGGGCTGGAAGTCGTCGAATCCATGGATAAGTCGATCTTCCTCTTCCTCATCATTCTTGGGTGGCTCAGCGATCTTGACCAAGGCCAGCCGCTGAAGGACGTCAATGCCCTTCTCGCCCCGGACGACCCGGGACACCTCTGGATGGCGCGCTTCGTACGATATGAAGGCGACAACACCACCAAAAGCGCCGATAAGGACGAGTCCAATCCTGCCGAGGATGAAATATGTCGAAGCTGCCAGGCCGACTGCGATAGCACCTAGGGTTTCGGATGTTGCGGTCGACAAGAACTTGAGCACTTTGGTGACCAAATTATCTTCTTCTTCCACTTTTCCACCAGGCATTGGCGCTTCTGAAGCGACCGCCGCTGGTATTGACGAAGCAGAGAAAATTGTAGACTTATCTTCGATCGGAGGGGGGATTGTAGATTGCGTTGTTGTAGTCGTTGTCGTTGTTGTCTTAGTGGCCGGGAGCTTCTCGTCAGCGACGCGAGATGCGCCGCCGGGTGGATGCGCTTCGGCTGGCGTCGAGTCCATATTTCTTAATTGGTCGTTCTATTGATTCGGGAGTCGCACCCTCTCACATCCCTGGTGCTGGAGGTGAAGACCAAGCGTGCATTAATCGAGCCGAGCAAGATGCACAATGGAAAAAACGTCTGACCGTAAGCGTGAGGCAAGAGCAGTAAGTAGTCGTCGTCGTCAGCTGCAGGCGCAAGGTTTAAAAAAATTGGTAGAGGATAGTTGGCCGACCTTGCCGTGAGGTGGTTCTCGCACACGCAGCAGCTGTAGAGTTTCGAAAAAGTCTAGTAGAAAAAGAGGCGTGCGTTGACTTGAAGTGCACCAGCGGCGTAAGGTGCCAGGTAGAATCAGATCTCGTTTGTTTTAGGGGGGGCCTAAGCGCGGATGGGACTGGGGGAGAACGGGATGGGAATTCATGTTGGCGTCCTTGGTGGGACTTGTGGCAGATTGGCCCGCCTTGGAAGGGAACGCAGCTGGGCTCAAAATGCTCGCCAAAGCTCTAGACTCCTAATTTTAGTGACGGGACCCCTGCACCGGTCCAGTCGCTAGGAAAAATTCCCCGTGTTTCTGGGCAGTGTCTGTCCACTCTTGTTTCTCTGATTCCACTTGTTCATTAAAGCTGTCTGCTGGATGATGGATCGTCAACAATTGCGACATGGCCATATGTATAGGTAAGGGATCGTCAGTAATGAAAAGGGGGATGGGGGAAGTGATGGGAAGTGTAGCGCAGGTGGACAGAATATGGGGGTGAAACACATCTCAAGCAGCAGTGGAAGGACCACTCTGGTTCGGGACGCGGCAGATGCGCGCTCGAGGTGAGACAAGAAAACGATCCAATGTCCCTTGCATTGAGCGACGCGACAGGGTCCCAATGTTGAAAATTAACGTCTTTTGGTGCTCTGCGCCGCAAAACCATGCCCACAAATTCCTCCGGTTCTTGGCGTGCAACGTCTTCGCTATGCAATGACAGGTAAGGTAGGTGCCAAGGTTGGTAGCACGTGAGGAACGGACTTCAGCCAGATCTGCCAAAATAAGTGAGGTTCGTCACGTGTCCTCGCGTTACGTGTGCTTGCGTTTGACCGATTACGTCATCTGGTGGACTCGCGACAGACCACTTTACTCGACCGACCGCAATGCGCCTGCCAAGCGATGGACAACTCACTGTACATGCGATCGACTACATATCATTGATCGCGTCTCAACTTTTTGGTTCTTGAAGCCTTGATACCCGCGCCAATCTCTCTCCTCCGAACGTCAAGCCACAAGATCACCCAAGAAAAACACCCATTGGTACAGCGCATTTCGCTTACCAGCCCAGCATGCCGTTTACAAAGGGTACTAAGCGCGCCGCCCCGCGCGACTCGCGCAGCGACTCCGGCGACGAGGTCATCACCAAGTCCAACAAGAAGACAAAAACCACAAAGAACAACGGAAGCACAGATGGGGTTGACAAGGACGGCAACCCTTTCTGGGATGTGAGTTCCCTCTTCCTACCTTGGACACCCATTCATCTGCTTCTTCCCAAAATCTATCTGTCCTCCTTGTAACCCGGCGGGACTCTAACATGCTCCTCACCTCCCTCACAGCTGTCCAACAAGCGCCGCGTTGGCCTCTCTCAATTCAAGAACACCACTTTTGTCAATATTCGCGAGTTTTACGAAAAGGATGGCGACATGCTGCCGGGCAAGAAAGGCATCTCCCTCACCGTCCCACAGTACGAGGCCCTCGTCAAGGCCATGCCCGCTATTAGCGAAAAGCTGCGCGCCATGGGCCACGACGTCGAGGACGTGGAGGAGGACGGCGGGGCTCCCACCGCGGTCGAGGCACCAAAGCCTGCTGCCAAGGAGAAGTCAAGAGCCAAGAAGTCCAATTTTGAGGCTACCAGTGACGAGGAGTCGGACTAGGATTCGGATTCGAGTGACGACGATGACAAATTTGAGTCTACTTCGGAGTCGGGGATTGAACAGTCCGACTACACTTCGGGTTCGGAATCTGATTAAGGGAAGGGACAGGCGTTATTGAGATCAAAAGTTGTACGCGTCATACGTAGTTGTTTTTGTTGCTTTCTCCTGATCATGATGAGACAGGAATTGATGTATGACAAAGGAGCGGGGGTTGGGAGGCCAAGATGATGTTCATCAAGACTTGTGATAGCTGGCTGCTTAGACTTGATGAAAAGCTCATGAGACATGAACTTCCGGTATCGTGCATCCTTGTTCCAAGCATTTCCGCGCCTAGTTCTACGGGATGATCCCGTATGCTTCCTTTATTTCACACCATCGGGCCAACTTTTCCAGAAAACGTCTCCCACAAAACTGCTACAACCGCAGGACGTATGGAAATGGCCTAGTCGTAGGTTCCCAAGGGGGTGCCGGGCGAAAGCGTATGATGGAGGCCCTTATCGATTGTTCTTTCTCGGCCAACGGCGCCTCGAACATATTTTGCCTAGGCCAGTAGAATATGATACGCATCAAGGCACAATATAGGAAGAAGAAAAAGGAAGGAAAAACAGATGAATGCATTCTCGCCCTGGACTTGGGGTGGAGGGCGTCAAAAGCTGCGTGTTCATTTGGACGCACATGACTTGGATTCGTATGCATATTAGAGATCATTTTCCAGCTATTCATGGCTGCCTGTAGTGCTCGTGTTGTCACTTTCTCACGCCGCATTCATCATCGTCGAGGATGAAGGTGCCAATGCCTGCTGTGAGAGATTTCTGGCACGACATGTGGACGGCAGATCCACAAGTCAGAAAACCCAACGTAGGTTTCACTTTAGACCCTCGATTTTGACGCCCTCCACCCCAAGTCCAGGGCGAGAACATTCTATCCTTCGTACTCTGTAAAAACGAGCTAACCAAAGCGGGCAGATGAAAAACTCAAGCAATGGCAGGCAGTTGCAAGATACGGCTGAGTGGGATGAAATGGAAAAGGGACCGCCAGCTAATGATTGAGAGACGTCAGGTATCGTTAGACTTCAGTCAGTCTTCAATGAATTTGGAAGCTAGAAAAAGGACTGAGGTAGCTTTTGGTCGAGGGCCTATGCATCTCCATCTTGATAGGAATCGTAGTTCAAGTCTGCGCGATGGAGATGCAAGAGAAGCCTTGATTTATACGTATAACGGACTGGTCTTGAAATTCGATACCAAGATGAACTACGTCCTCAATTATACTGAATGAGAAAAGAGATTATACCAAAGTAATATTGCATTTCGCTTCAAAGTAACAGCACGGCAATGACGGGATTGCAATCAAGCGAGACGGTGATAGAACCTACGGAGCGTGTCTCCGTGATCAATCGGTGAAGTCACTGCAGCGCTGCTTAGAACGCCTGCTGCGATTTCTTGCCTCAAGTGAAGTTGATGGAGCCGGAGTTTCCATTTCGTCCTTATTTCTGGAGAAGGATTCTGTTGAGAGATGCAGAGGACTGCAAATGCCAGCCTAAAACAATTGAGCAGTGGACGTCTCTCTGCCCTATTGTGTAGCGTGCTTGGCGCCAGAATTCTGCAAGGCAGTTGCCTTCACTTCGACCGAGAACCAATTTGCGATAACTAGCCTCTATAGGAACTGCTGTATCGTCGGACATATTTGCAGAGGTCCGATCTCTTGGAAGTCATGTTCCCAAGAGCCTTTTCTTTTGAGGCCAAATCTTCACGGCTTCACAAAGCACATCGATAAATAGAAATGTGTGGCTGTTCGATGCTTACAAAGACGATCTTCCGAAAGAATTAATATGCTGGCAAACATATGTCTTGGAGGTGCTGAGGCGTTATTCATGAAGGTTTGGATTGCGCTTCTCTACCATCAAGTTCATGGCAATCATCGAAAGCATCGGACGGATGACAATGTAGCTGCGGCTGTACCATTTGCTCGCCAGAAAGGCAGCAGTAGTCTACCAAAAAAAGGTTCCTGCTTGAGCTTGGGCATCCACTCACTTCGTGGAACCACCAAGGTCGCGGTAATACACTTGCCCTACGATGCCATGACTAAGTCCGCTTGCTATTCCACGCCATTGCACCATGAGCAGCGAAGACGAATTGCGCTTTCATTGACAACATAAAAGTCCGAGGCTATCACGCAGAGAAAACAACAACAAAGTTTGCGCCATGGAACGTCCGCGACGGCTGTGATTCGATCCGCCGCCCCCCGGGAACGACTCCGGAGGACCCCGGCCGGCTTCGGTCCGTCACACGGAAAGGTCATAGTGGGAACACCGAGAGACCATGCCGCGAAAACGGATCTGGACAAAAGGTCTGTGTTTGTAGATAAGGCAGGAGAAACCAACTTACCCATGCAAGTTCTGTGGCCCCCTAGCTTCGCTTCGCCCAGCGCAAATTAAACCAAGATCCATATCAGCATCGCGCAATTAGAAGCGGAGGCATTTCGTTTTCGGTGCATGTTTCCGTCGCAGGTTGACCAAACCCTGGGTCTCATCAACTCGATCGGGGGTGGCCTTCCCTCGAAAGATTGGACATGGGCAAGCACATGTTTTCTTCTCTTCAATCATCAATCACCCGGAACCATGGCGAGTTTCCCTCCAATTTCGATCACAATTTTAAGCCCCCATGTCATGTTTGATGATGTCAATAGCGGCATTATTCATTAATATCATTTTTGCGCCGTTTGGGGTTCGAAAACATCCCCCGGCAATCTTCCTTCATTTCGCCAAAATTGAAACCATTTTTCTTCTCCTTTGCCGTTGCCAACGGGTTTATTAGCCTACCCAGCGCCGGATCCCTGTCTATCCAAGATGATCTCACCTTGTTTCAATGTCTCCCCAGTCGCTCTATTGGCTCACCTGCAACCTGCGCCATAATCGCAGGAAACATCTTGAGCTCTCAAAAGTTCAATACTCATAATCCACGGCAAGTGCTGTAGCGAATCCTCATCACCATCGTTCTGAACAGCAGCATTCATAAACAAAGTATGCTTTCCCGCCCTAAGCGGATGCCCGTCCCCAGCGTAATGCAAAGTCTTGAACCCCCCCGCCCTCCGATGTATGTGACCGAAGCATTGCAGCCGCGGCTTGACCCGCATGACATGCCGCGAATAAGCCCGGACACCCGATCCGTTCGGTGGCTGTGCGGTCGAATATCCCCCCCCTTGCGGCGGGTCGTGGGTGACGACGACGTCCACGTCGCCCCCAATGTCCGATTGGTGGTCTTGGGCCTTGGCCTCCTGCTCCAACTTTGACGTCGCCGTTGACCTCGACATCCTGCCATGGATCGTACTGGAACCCCTACAACCGTCTGCCCACGGCGAGGACAGCGTGAGGTGGGGGACTCGCGTAGACATTCAGTGATGCAGCATTGGCGAGCGTCAAGGTATGAGTGTTAGTGTCGGTCTGTTCCCCTCCTCCTCCCTTGTCACCATGGTCGTCATGGTCGTCGAGGAAGACGATGGCAGCAACCTTGGCACACCGCGACGCGCTAAAGTCACCACTACGTCTCCGGATGAAGATCATAGCGACCAAGGGAGGTGCCATATCAGCGAACCTGCGTCGGAAAACCGGGCCATCGAGCGCCGAGTAGTGGCTATGACGAGCTTGAGAGGACCTCAGCAGGTCGAGGTTGCCGCAGCGGATGGATACATCGGCCAGGTTCAGTGTTTTGTCATATTCCACCGGTTGAGGTACTGCGCCATGGGTGCCCGAGATGATGAAAATTCGGTTCTTGATCTTTAAGGAGGAGACAGTCTTGGCGTTGTTCATCCATCTTTTTGCATCCCTGGTTTGGCGGTCTCTTGAAAGCCATCTACTTTGGAAGTATGCGGCATTATTACGTGAAGACTGGTAACGATAATGTCCAAGTCACTGCCGAACATGTCAAAGCTTGTTCATTCTATGGAAAGATACCACGCCTAAATCTGGGTGGTCTTTGGTACCCTTCTCACAGTCACACATCTGGCTCGTTGTTTATTTCCGCCTTACCTTGGATTTGGATAATCTATGCTGCAGACCAATTGGTGCCACGTATACCATGGCGTTGATGGACTAGAAGGCCATGAATTGGCCAAATCTGGCATTTGTACATCATATAGTTTGTGGAGGTTTGTAACCAATTTCGTCTTGCCCTTTCACAGTTTGGATGTGTGCATCATGCCCTATCACAGCACTGGATGGTCGTCAATCCTGTTTAGTTTATGCGGTGAATCAGTCCTCGACTTGACTCAGTTGAATTAGGCAGCCAGTAAAGAGAACTATTATAAATATCACAAAACTTTGTGATGTGATTGCTCGGTCCGTATCAGTCCACAAAGACTCAGCCACCTCGAAATGGGCACTATTGAAAAGATAAGGGACGAACCAAGTTGGCTAAACGGAGCAGAGAAACATCAACTTGGCATTGTCGCAACCGTCACGATACTTTGCAATTTTTTTTAAAGGCGACTGCATCATCTCGGGCTGGCCCGCCAAAGTCTAAGGGGGAGCTGAGGGACTAGGGAGACCGCGGCACTGAGACGACAGCAAAGGTTCAAGAAGGGAGCCTGACGGACGCCCGCAAGTCCGCAGACAGAAAGAGAGGGAGAGCTCGGTCCAGAAGGCGACTGTGAGTGGAGAAAGAAGGAGTATGATAGAGTTCGGATTGATTTGAGTTTGGCGAGCAACATCGGATCATCGTCATTGACGGCAAGTCAGGTGTACTTCAGTATCTCTAATTTTGGAGAGAGCTTGGCCCCTTGGAGAGGGCGGTAGCATATGACGATCAAACAGCAATGCAAAGCCATATGCCTCGGTCAGCGAAGCGCGCAGGAGAGTCTGAAGTAAGGCCTTCCCTCTGCATCGCTCAGAAACGGGCATATGGGATGGATCGGATAGATTTTCTTCTTCCTGTTCCGGGGATGTTCAAGCGAGTGCCTGTCGGCTCGGCGCAAGAGAGGCGAATGGCCGTGAGGAGGCCCATTGGATTATCCAGACGCGGTAAGGCGAATGGTTATGTTAGCGAGGGATCAGAGGAACTCGTGCATCCATGGCCGCAGCAGGTTTTTTGGCAACGGATGAGGCGATTCAGCCCCAATGGCGGGGAAGACGCCTGGGTCGGTGTGTGGCGGCGGCGGGGAAGAGCCGGGTCCGGGTTGGTGGGTTTCTCGGTGAGGGAAGATGCCGCGCATAAGGGTCCTAGAGGGCTGGTGGAGGCAAGGCTTTGGGCACTACACCAGGATTGAAGTTCCTCGGATGTGAAAGACAGTGGCGTCCAATTGTGAGGTGAGAATGCTTGAAGTACGAGAAGAGACCGAGGAGTGAGGCTGAGCACCCAGAGTGGAGACGCAATGTGAAGGCAATGCATACAGGCACGCATACCTATCCTACTGTGGTAGTTTGGAGGCCGTGGAGGCGTCGTCACCTTGAGGCAAGTGTGGCGTCGATACAGAGCACCCACCACCCTATCGTGCCTACATCTTCTCGTTCTCTCTTTTGAATTTTATTTTTGGAGACACACGCATAAGGTAGTGTAGGTTAAGCCCCCGCGACTCGCAAGATGCGCTTGTTTTTAGGTACGTACCTTGCCCATGCATTTCAGTCCGAGTTGAGGAAGGAGGTGTCACAGTCATCGACCCACAGGGGGATTTGATGGTGAGGGAGACTTCTGACTTGTGAATGGGCAAATGGACCGTTTGACCCCTGGTCATCAAGGGGAAAGCGCCGGTTACCCTGTCAATGGCTCGGAAGATGGCCCCCCCTCCCCTTCCCTATCCTGCAATGCTTACTCTTACTCAAAATTAAACAACGGATCCCAGCAGCACATGCAACCACGGGAACGCGACTCATCGAATGGGCAACGAACGGCTGTTACGGCACTTGCTGATTGCTTAGAATTTCTAGCGATCATAGCGGGTGCAGGTACCTTGCGCGGCACAGCGATGGGGAGAGAAGAAGAGAAAGAGGGCTCGAGTTGGAGTGGAAGAGGTGTTTTGGTTCCTGCTGAGCCCTCGATTTCGGATCTATCCCGTCCCTATGAGGAAGGAAAACGGATGTTTGCCGCAATTGTAACTAAAATCTGGCAGATGAACGGACAGAAAGGCCGGGCGGGAAATCGGACTTTGTGGACGGACGTTTGACGGCTTGCCATGCGGACAGACGGACGGCGAAGGCAGAGACAGACTTTCACGTCACCTCCATGTAAAAAAAGTTGCGCTCACCTCTGGCGTGGCCATCCCATCCACACATCTCCTCACCAATGCCAACTTGGATGCTTTTTTGGTTCAGGGACCTACCTTAGTCATGGCCCGTACCTCCGTACTCAATCACATCCTCACACCTATACCTGGAAAGCTGGGCCCGCCGCCATCGCCATCGTGTTGGCTTGCCCCCCCGCTAAGCTAGTCACACGCACCATCCATCACCTCTCACAATTTTGGGGTTGCTGGCATCCGCAGGCTTTCAGAGTCCACGGGGACCCTGACATGTCCACCCGTGAAGCCCGCGGCGACGTCATCCGCCACCCAATTGCTCCGATGACTACCACAAATCAACGTACAGCGCGGTCTTCTCGAAGCTCTGTGGTCGACAAGCAAGGAGGTGCAAGGGAGTGCTGGTGGTGTTGGACATGCACCTCCTACTACCTAGGTTATGTAAGGTAAGGTCCGATAATATGGCACTAAGCCAATATCAAGAATACAGAAGCGAAAGGCGCCGCGCCACACTTGAAACGCAACAAGTCAGCCTGCCCTCTGGATGGCGCAAACCAAGGCACCACCGTAAGAACACCTGAAGCCTGCGGATCTTTCCTCCAACCTGGAATCAACCTTGCCGCGGCACCGAATTGAAATTCCCTTGCTGTGTACATACCGGTAGTATGAGATCTATTGGAGCAAAAAAGGCTGACTGCGCTTGCAAAGGTAGATAGCTCCACGCCTGCTGCTGCTGCGCAACGGCGTTCAACGGGTAGGGTACCTACCTTAAGTAGCTACCTAGGTACGTTCCAAAGCCTCCACAGCTTGTTTGCGATTGGCAACTGCGGCGGTTGCTCCTACAACCATCGCTACCCCTGTCCATCCTCTCCCATGCTCTCTCTCCCATCCCCCTCCTTCGGGGTGCTAAGGTATCCTGGTCATCTTGCGTCCTGCCCTGCCTCCCGCAGACAATCTGCTACGGCTCAATCAGCTTGAAACGGTGCCTACCCAGGTTTCTTGAGAGACGTCCTCCCTGACCTCTCCCACCCTTCAACGTTTCGACCGAACACATCCCTTCTTCTCCTCCTGTCCCTCACCTCCCTCACAATTGCCTCCCAGTCTCCCGCAGGACCCCCCCTTGGATCTTTCCCGTCCGCCCCGAAACCCGTCAGGCGCATTGAGTTGAGCACCGACCCGCGCGGCCATACCGCATTCCTCACCACCGCCCTCACTGCCCTTCCACAAGCTGTGCAACCCAACCGGCAACCTCCTTGGACAACCTACCCTGATCTACCCTGTATTGGAGGCAAGAGCACGAGCAAAACCTTGCGCACCTTACCTACCACACCCTACATTGCCGCAGCAGCTCACAGGGGAAGCATCAGAAAGAGGAAAAAAACAAGAATAGGGGCTAAGCTTAGCTGAAAGTTGTACTGCCTGCCGACAAAGACCGATCCGACGACTGAGAGCAGGTGCGACTGTCTTGCTGCGCGACTGCATCTCTGCGACTCTGCGACTCTGAGAAGCGCCGAACAGTCCCAACTTTCCCATCCTATCCACCTTCCATCTCTACCTCTCTTTCCTCTCTCCGCGACACCACTCTCTCCAGCGCCCATCTCAATCTACGCCTACAACGTCTCTGACTGGCCCATATCCAAGTCTGCACAGCACGGCGCATTCGTAGCACTGCCAACACCGGTCTCCTCAGAAGCAACATCCCGCTCTCCCCGAGGGACGCGAATCGTCTACCCGATCCATATTCATATCCACCCACGGACTCTCCTGGCAACAAACATCAGACACTCACACTGGTTCCTGTGATTGAACCCCCCGTACCATCGCAACCATGTCGTATAATCGTTTAGGCAAGTAACTTGGTCCCTTCTGATACTGACCCTTGGCGTTATTCATCCCACATCTCCCTCTCCTCCCGCACAAAGTCCGAGACCTGATTCGACCCCAACATAACTGTACCCTTTTTGTGTGTCCGGTCAAGTCATCTCGTCATCTGGCCCTGATCGCACCGTCTTTGTCAAAGAGCTTCCCTGTCCGGCGCATACTGCATCGAAGAGTACGAATACGCACCTTCCGTGGCGCAAGCTTCTGTCCTTGCTTTAAACAATTAAACAATTATACCCGCTTCTCACCTCTACAACACCCTACTTTCAAGTCACGGCAAATTACTTGTGTAGACAGCCAACCTAACCTGATTTCCCTATAGACGACGATTATTACAACGACCGGATGGATCCCCGGTACCATCGCACGCCTTCGCCAGGCCAGCCGACTCAGCATGGCTATCAGTTGGAGGACAACCCGTTCAACAACCAGGCACAGACAGGATACCACCAGCCTCCTCCTCAACATGTGGACGACCCGTATGGCCGCCCCAGCCCTCATTCTCAGCTCGATATCCCCATGGCACCTGGCCGCTATGGCACTCCCAGTGACCAATTACAACTGAACGCAGCAGTAAGCAAAGCTCAAGAGCCTTCATCTGGAACTTAGCTAACGACGGTTTTACGTAGCACTCTGTAAGCAACTTGAGCGGGTACGATACGCCAGTGAACCACGGCGACTACGGTGTGAACCCGGAAGCGCATCATGACGCATACTACAACCAGTCTTACGAACCTTCACCCCATGATCAACATAGTGGATATAACGAGTTTGACGATAACAGGCCGATGCTACCTCACCAAGACACTACGCCCACCGATGGGGGATACCAGGACAATCCAACACCACAGCCAGCTGGAGGTATCAAGAGATGGAAGACCGTTAAGCAAGTTTTGTTGTACCGGGGAAACTTGGTTCTTGACTGCCCCGTTCCCCCAAGACTGCTTAACCAGCTTCCTCACGGCGAGCGTGACGAGTTTACCCACATGCGCTACTCCGCAGCCACTTGCGATCCGAACTTCTTCTACGACGACAACTTCACACTGAGACAGAGGCTCTTCTCCAAGCCGAGACATACAGAGCTTTTCATCGTCGTCACCATGTACAATGAGGACGAAATCTTGTTCGCACGGACAATGATTGGCGTGTTGAAGAACGTTGAGTATATGTGCAGCCGGAAAGAGAGCAAGACTTGGGGCAAGGATGCCTGGAAGAAGATTGTTGTCTGTGTGGTCAGCGACGGTCGTGGCAAGATCAACCCGAGAACACGAGCGCTGCTGGCTGGTATGGGTGTATACCAGGAGGGTATTGCGAAGCAACAGGTCAACGGCAAGGATGTCACGGCCCACATTTACGAGTACACCTCCCAAGTCGGCATGACGATCAAGAACGACGTCGTCACCTTGGTCCCTAAGCAGCAGCCCGTTCAGATGCTGTTCTGCCTGAAGGAGAAGAACTCGAAAAAGATCAACTCCCACAGATGGTTCTTCCAGGCCTTCGGCCGCGTTCTCGACCCCAACATTTGTGTCCTCATCGATGCGGGTACCAAGCCTGGTGGAAACTCCATCTATCACCTTTGGAAGGCTTTCGACCTCGAGCCCATGTGCGCTGGCGCTTGCGGTGAAATCAAGGCCATGTTGGGAACTGGTGGAAAGCACCTTCTTAACCCTTTGGTGGCGACGCAAAACTTCGAGTACAAGATGAGCAACATTCTCGACAAACCCCTGGAATCCGCCTTTGGCTTCATCTCTGTGTTGCCTGGCGCCTTCTCAGCCTACCGTTACGTTGCTCTGCAAAACGATAAAAACGGTCAAGGTCCACTGGAGAAGTACTTTGCTGGTGAGAAGCTTGAAGGTGCCGGCGCTGGTATCTTCACATCCAATATGTATCTCGCCGAGGATCGTATCCTCTGCTTCGAGCTTGTCACGAAGAGAAACTGCCATTGGATTCTGCAGTACGTCAAGTCTGCTACTGGCGAGACTGATGTGCCGGATACCGTCACGGAACTTGTCCTCCAACGTCGTCGTTGGCTGAACGGTTCCTTCTTCGCTGCCATCTACGCTATTGCCCACTTCTACGAATTCTTCCGGTCCGACCACTCTATTTTACGAAAGCTAATGTTCTTCATCGAGTTCGTCTTCAACACGATCAACATGATTTTCGCATGGTTTGCCATCGGTAACTTCTTCCTGGTCTTCAAGATTCTTACGACGAGCTTGGGCGAGGACACCTTGCTAGGTAGGACCGGCGAGATCCTCGGCGTGGTCTTTACCTGGCTCTACGGAATTTCACTCATGACTTGTTTCGTTCTCTCCATGGGTAATCGTCCAGCCGGTTCCGGTGCTTACTACATCACGATGGTCTACTTCTGGGCGCTTATAATGATGTGAGTATACCCTGACTGCACTAAATGGTGGCAATCTTACTGAAATTTCCCTAGCTACCTGTTGTTTGCCGCCGTGTTTATTGCTGTCAAGGCTATTATCGCTGATGTCAACGACTCGAACGGCTTCAACGTCAGCGACCTCTTCAAGAATCCAGTTTTCTACACCCTCATCATCTCCGTCATGTCGACTTACGGTATTTGGTTACTTGCCTCGGTGCTCATGTTTGATCCCTGGCACATGATCACCTCATTCGGACAGTACATGCTTCTGACGCCTACCTACACCAACATTCTCAATGTTTACGCATTCTGCAACACTCACGATATCTCATGGGGTACCAAGGGTGACGACGGCGCCGAGAAGCTGCCTACCGTCAGCACCAAGGATGGTTCAGGAAAGACCGATCTTCCCGACGAGGCTGATCTCAACGCCCAGTACGAGCGCGAGCTCAAGGTCTTTAGCGCCAAGTTCGTCAAGGAAGTTAAGGCCCCTACGGACTCGCAAAAGGCTGAGGCTCAGATGGACTACTACCGTGGTGTCCGTTCCGTTGTAGTGCTGGCCTGGATGATCTCCAACTTTGGCCTTGCTGCCGTCGTTCTCAGTGCCGCTGGCCTCGAGAGGATAAGTCCCACCGCAGATAGTACTGCCGACAAGGACGGCCGTGCCAACATCTACATGTCGGTTGTGTTGTGGTCGGTGGCGGGACTTTCGTCTTTCAAGTTCATTGGAGCGATGTGGTTCCTCGTCGTCCGCATGTTCAGAGGTGTATAATTACCAGTGGATACGAGCATTATGTATAGCGGGGATGATTGCTTTTTTGACGACTTTTGGTTTCGTGAGCATTATACCCACCGCTTTTTTGGAGAAAAGGGCTATGTGGATGGCGAACACGATTTTGAAGAGTTTCCGAACTTCTTCATGTTTTGAGTACGATCACGGGGTTATGTAACTCTAATGACTTTGCCTTTTTGCTACCATGCGTTTCTGTACCTGTTAACCTCTGTCAGTCCTCAATTCCCGCCCTTCCCGCCCGTCCGTGTCTTGTTGTGTTTTCGATTCTCTGATATCACATGGCACTCCCCCTTCATTGGAGTTGCCTTTTCTATTCATTCTCATGCATGCCTTTTGAGTTTCATTCCGCCGGTAATCACCCTTGACGGGCAGTGAAGGGCTTGGTCCTTGTTGGGCGTTCTTGCCGGCCTGGGGGGG
>NW_019173170.1:0-53407 GCF_001831195.1 Colletotrichum orchidophilum | reverse complement strand
TTGGTCTTCTTTCCCTTCCTTGCCCTTTTTTCTTTTTTGGGTTCTCATGTTCCCTGAACCATTTTCCATCATCCCTCCCAGCCTAAGTGGCACACACATGCATACACACATACACACACACTCTCTCTCTCTCTCTCTCTCTCTCTCTCTTTCGCACGGCATCCAGGGACACCTTGGACTCGACCCTGGCATACTATAGTGGGATTCTGCATTGCGTTTGCGCCTCCGACTTGCTTGACACTTCGTTTGCTCCTTCTGCAACCCCCAAGCGCCTGTCACTGCTACGCTGCCGTATCGTATCCTTTCTTGCTGCTGCTGCACTTCTCTCAGCATAGCCCAACCGAGCCTCCCCCATGTTCTCGTCATAGCCCCCCCCCTTTCCACCCGTCGCTGTTGTTTCTGCCCCTTCTCTTCCCTTCATTTTACCTGACCTATCTCTCTGCGGTTCCTCACTCCCTTTCCCGCTCCTTATTCCTCTTCCCCCTCCACCATTCCTTGTTTGCGGCTATCGCTAAAGGCTCCTTTCCCTCGTTCCCCCCTTCTTCCTCGCCTGTGTATGCTGCGCAGCGAGGATTCGAGTCAATCGCATCCCAGAGGAAACGGGCGCTTGAACCGCCAAGGTTTCTCAACTGCATCATAGAGAGTGAGAGAGACACTTGGTAGAGAGACCGGGCTAACGAGTGAGTTCGTCCCCATCTGCTTCCCGTCTCAACTTCTTCTCGAACACCCCCACGGACCACAATCTACACCCTACCTTCCAGTATCCGTACTCCAAGACCAAACGGAAGACGGAAAAAAGAAAGGAACGGTGGTAACTGACACTGGCCCGGTCTGTGGGCGCCGTGTGTAGCTAGCCCATCCCGTCCGTCCTACGAATCGCAGACGGTCGCCACCCTCCCATTGATAACCTCGCGCCGCTCCATCCCCCGCCAGCAACGCTTCTCTACGATATGCACGACCGCCGTCCCGTACCCACCTCGTCCATAATCATGTCAACCGGTCCACCCCAGTCCATGCCTCTCCATACCCAACACCAGAGCAAGGTTGATGGGAGTTCCGGCCCCTTCGCCTCAGATACAAACACCCACAATGCAGCAGACTTCAACGACATCTCCTTCCCTTATGTGTCAAACCCCCAGATACAGTTCCAATCACACACAATAGCACCGTCGCCGCCCTTGTCTGAATCCTCCTTTCAGCAGCTGGAGCCTCCCTCGAGTCAGAGAACCGGCCCGAGTCCTCTTGTCGCCAGCAATTCACTCCGGATCCAGACGTCAGACTTTCATCCCAACCTCCCCACACGATCCGACATTCACTCAAACGACACCCCTACGACCCCGCGCCGCCCAAGCAACGGCCTGCAGCAAAAAACCTCGTCCTCAAATCTGAAGCCGATAACCCGTACCCCGAGCTTCAAAGCTGCCATCGCCAACAGCCTGGGACCCGCCTCGGCCACAAGCTCGTGTATGCCCAGTCCGATTCTCTCGGCTATGAGCGACGTCACCCCGCTGCCCTCGCCTTTATTATCAGGAGACTCCCCGGGCCCCTGGAGACGTCTTGGTGTGCGACCACCATCGAGGGATCAGATGCAAAACCCAGCCCCGGATTCCGTGCTGGTCTCGTCTACCGGCGAATCGATAGCGGCAGCTTTGGCCAACGCGTCGAAACGCAAAGTCTACGCCGGTCTGGTGGCCGAAGGCTCTGACGGTGCGGGCGCAAAGGGGCCAGTGAATGGCAAGGCCGAACACGCGCGGAACCGAAGCATTAGCGAATACATACCCGACCCCAACTACGTTCCCAAGCGACACATCACCGTCTCGGGCTCCCACACGAAGCCGACAAACGGCCCCGACTCAGGCCTCGAGCCGCACATGCGCCGGGAGTTAAATCTTGCAGAATCGAGAGGCCTGACCCCGGCGATCGCGCAACCACCAACCCCGCCACCTAGCGAATCATCCAGAGACTCGACCGAAATGGCGATCGGCAAACCGAAAACCGCGATACCCGAGTGCTTCGAAGCCTACGGCCGGGACCGAAAGAAGAGGAGATGGAGGGCCATCAAGACTCTGGGTCAGGGAACGTTTAGTCGTGTGATGCTGGCAACTAGCCGGATGGATGATGGCAACGAATTATTACGAACCGATAACAACATCAGTCTCACGCCGATATCAAAAATGCCGCAGTCATTCAGGAAGACTCTAGTTGCCGTGAAAGTCTGCGAACACGGCCCTCGGGGAGGAGCGAGCGAGGAGAGGATCGAAATGTCACTCAAGCGCGAACTCGAAATAATGCAAACCATCAGCCATCCTTCACTGGTACATCTCAAGGCGTGGAACATTGAGCCAAGCCGGGCCATTTTGGTTCTCAGCCATTGCCCAGGGGGCGATCTGTTTGATGTGGCTACTGGCCATCGCCAACTTCTCAAACCAGTCTTGTTGCGACGAATGTTTGCTGAGTTGGTGGGCGCTGTACGGTACCTGCATGAGCGCAGGATCGTCCACAGGGATATCAAGCTCGAGAGTGGGTATTCCTCTTGGTTATGGACAGCCACACTTTGCTAACAAGTCGCAGACGTGCTCGTCAACTTGACGGCGCCCGAGCTAGCAGACCCCTCGATTAACTGGACGACGTATCCTCACTCGGTCATTACGTTGACCGATCTCGGCCTTTCCCGCCGCATCACCGATGACGAGAAGCTTGAGACGAGGTGCGGCTCCGAGGATTATGCCGCTCCCGAGGTTATCATGGGACTCCCCTACGATGGTCGCGCTACTGACGCGTGGTCCCTGGGTGTCCTACTCTATGCACTTCTCGAAGCTCGTCTTCCGTTCGACCCCTACCCCAACACGATGGACGGCCACCGCATGCGCAGCCGCACCAGTCACCGCATAGCACGCGCAGAGTGGCGCTGGATTGACTATGCTGGCCAGGATGGCGATCACGATGGCGACGAAGCCAAGTTCAAGGAGCGCGGTCTACTCGGCGCCATGGAGATTACCGAGGGCCTGTTGCAGCGTGCAAGGAGCCGATGGGTGCTGGAGAAGGTGGCAGAGAACGAGTGGGTCAAGGAAGCGATCCAGGTCGACGGCGGTGTGCGCTTCCGCGAAGAGGTTCAAGGCGCAGAGGTTTAATGATATTGGAGGCGTTCACTCCGTGATACCCACCTGGCGATAACGACGGGACACAGGGAAAGGAAATGGATCGGTTACGGTATTTAGGGTCTGGCTGTACGAGTAGGTGGGACGGACGGACGGACGGACGGACGGTGGGCATACGCGACAACCTGGCATGCACATGATGACCTGCCCCTCGGTTGTTGGGTAACCACCCAGCTGTTTTTACTTTTCCTTTTGATGTTCAAGGCGAGCATTTTGCACTCGCAAGTGGGGCTGGGGGGATACATGCAATTCCACCCCATTCGAGGACATTCAACGTCCTAGTTTACTCATTTACCCTTTAGATTTGAGGTTGTGAACCGAAAAGAAATCTTTTAGAGGCGGGAGACTTCATTTTTTTTTTCTACTCTTGGGGGATTAGCGCCGGTGTTTGTATATATCAGATGGGAGAACCCCAGATTTTTTTTTCGTCTTCTTTCTCTTCTTCTCTACCTGTACAATTGATCCGACACAGCTATGTCTACACTACGGCCATGCTCTACTTCTTTTCGAGGACCTGGCAGTATTTAGTCTTTTGACTCTAGGTCTAATTTATACTTCTTTACATGGCTTGAGGCTTTGTGGCCTGAAATGATGTTAGCAATGTCAAATGTCAAATGTCAAATAACCGTTTTATTGAGAGGATTTTTCTTGCCGGTGTCTGCAATGGTGTGTAGCTATGTAATGATTCCCCCCAATTTGGAAGGCTTTATCATGCTGTTAGGTTTCACTCTTAGGTGGCGCTCTTGGGGCTTGTTGGTATCGTTTCTGTGGGGTGTTTGGATTTTCCACGTCGCAAGAGAATCAATCCCGTTTGCGTGTCTGGAGGGGCTCCAGCTATTCGGCTGGCAACGACCGTGGGTGGGGGCTAAGGACGAAAGGGTTCCATGGTATGGCGGTGCGATGTTTTGATCTGAACATGGCCGTCCGTGCCTAACTACCTACCTACCTACATCTTGATAACCGTTTTCAAAGGAGGAAACGGTCTTGTTTGGAGACAGACGGCGGCACGTGGAAGGACTCTTGAGTTTCGTTTCGTTTTGTTTTGTTTCGGTCGCCACGCCGGGTTTCTCCCTTGCCCCCTTTGTTTCTTTCCTTTGATTCCTTGGAGTAGAGGGACTTTCTTTGTGACGCGGCGCGACTCGGTTGGTTTGGCCGGGGGAAAAGAGTGAAACAGTGGGCGTTGATGGGGTGATTTGGCGGGGGTTTAAGGGGATGGTACGTCGGAGACACCGGCGTGGCTTGAGGCTAGAAGTCTAGAAGAAGGCCGTGCTACTTTGTTTCTATTATTACTTTTCTTTGCCGCTATATCGAGCTAATGTTAGATTGGATACTCTGAATGAAATGGGAATCTGGAAAATGGGGGGGGGGGGGGGGGGAAACCCGTTTTAAATTTTTTTCGGCCCTAAAAACGCCGTGGGGGCCCGGGGGGGGGCGGGGGCAAACGGGGGTGGGGGTTTTCTTTTTGGGCTTTGTTTGGGGGGGGGGGGGGCGGGGGGGCGGGCTCCGTTGGGGGCGGGTTTTGTGGGGGGGGGGGGGGGGCCGGGGGGGGGGGGGGGTTCCTGTTTGGACTTGCTTTCGGCGTGGGGGGGCCGGGGGTCCGGGCTTCGTTTGGGCCGTGTTTTTTGTGGGGTACGGGATGGCGCGGGGTCGGGGGAGTCGGGATGGTTAGGAGATTTTGCCGAGGATGGAAGGTGGGCAGCGCAGCACAGAGGGTGGAACAAGTGGACACGGCTGAATTTATTTAGGTTTGGCAAGTTTTTTCTTTTTCGACACGTGTGATGATGGTTCCGAAGTCAAATACGGCGCTGATCATAGGTGTCTTTTGCAGACTGGGTGTTGTTGAGAACTTCCAGATGCGGCAGAGTCATATGGTAGTAATAACCTTGCGCATATGCAAGGTGAGGGATATGTTTTACTCGGCACAGTCTCTCATCTCCAGTCCGGCTTATAAGCAAAGTGAGTAGATCTTTCGCCTAGTATAGTTTCTCATCTCTGGTCTATTCGCGATCAATACCGAGCGGGCGCGGAAGAGTGCTAAAGGGAGCTGTGAGCGTTACGCTAGATTTTGGGATATGGTCTACGCTTGCCGTTGCCATTGCCACATTGTACTCAGAGCTCTACACGTTAATCAATGTAATTTTCGATCCTGTGGAAGCCTATACGACAAGTTTGAAGAGCCGAAACTGTGAATGCGTTCTATAAGGGATTTTATAGCGACTTGCTGTGCGCAGTTTCCGGCTGTATGGGTTCGTTACACGTACAGTTCCCACGTAACTACCAACTGGCAAGTTTCATTCACATGAGGTCTTCATTGGAAAATGAAACAGGCGCTTGATATCGATATAAAATATGCGGTAACTATCAATCTTGGGTTCGGCAGCGGCATCCATCCTTTTATCCGATAGGTCTGGTCTGGGAAATGATCAGTGCTTGAAGAGCTCTAGTGATTGCTTTGGTGGAATGAGGGGACGTGATGCCCTAGATTTGCCTCACCACCAAGTGCGAATGCCGTGAAATTGTCTCTAATACAGATGCTCCCTTATTGATTGCCATCGTCGAGCATCTGCTGGGTATTCGGGTTGTATAAATGGTGGCCAGGAAAGAATATTGCTGAGGGTTTTTCTTTTATTGACTAGCGCTTCCACCCCGTGCCTCTGGCTTAGAATTTGAACACACCTGAAGCTGTTGGCACAATGATTACTCTTCTTTCAATTAGTGAGCGGATGGAGTGGCGGCGGTACCACGAAGCCCACCAGAATAGATAGATTCAACTATAGAGTCAACCATGGAGTCAACCAATGGGTTTCTATAACTTTTTCTTTTACTGCTTTGTGCCCAAGGAAAAGACCGATACAGGACGTAGCGCGGATAGCTACGATGAGGTTTCCGTCCAGTGCCTGCATGAACATCCAAAGGACAAGTGCACGAAGGCCTCGAAAGGATGCCTGTGGAAAAAGGAAGGTCACCACGAGAGATTTTGCGACGGGTCCGGAGAACACTGAGAAACACCATTGCCTCCCTCGAGTTGGCGTTGAAGAAGCTCGAGTTGTGCGCCAGAGTCGAGATGATTATATGACGAGCAGCGAGAAATCATGTAAAACCGAGGCATGAGGCAGTACTCCTAGCAAAAACATCTACGGCGAGATTAGTCAGTTGGACGAAACTATTCTGTTTCATTCTTGAACATAGCATAATGCGCCTGTGAAACGATCAACGTCATGAATTCCATCCACGTCCCAAATGACCTGAAGGATGGCTAATTTGATTGAGCAGATAACTTGCTTTTGAACGCCCGAAGCCCCTGCCATCCCAAAAGATCCACGCGAGTTGCCTTGGCCTAGAAATGATTACATATTATCTTTGACACGTTGCCACACAAAAGAGACCTACGCTCATCACCGCTGTCCCCGTCTGCCCGTGATCGCGATGTTCAAAAGGCAACGCCATTCCCCGGCCAAAGAACGTCATACGCCGTCCCCTCATCCAAGTTCATGGACCCGCCCATCACCTCCAAGTCCGTGGGGTCCGAAAAGCTCATGTCCGCTGGCCCGATGAACTGCCCCAGGTCGTCCAGGTCTCTCCACGAGAAGCCTCGTACTAGGAGATCGGGCTGGTGCGGGAAGGCGGCCATGTTCCAGTGCGCGTGGCCGTGAGACATCCCGCCATAGTGTTGGTTGTGGTGGTCGGCATGTATCCCTGCACCGAGACCTCCAAAGGTGTTGTTGTTGGTGCTGGTCGAACTCGGCACAGTCGGTACCTGTACGGATACGGACCCGGGGCCCGTCGCCGTGTGGAGACCGGACGCCGGGTACGCCACGCCGCCTCCGCCGGCGGCGGCATCGATACCGTGACCGTCGGGGCCTGGGATGGTGGCGTTGGACTGTAGGGCCGGTTGGCTCCGTTGCTGCTGTTCCTGTGGTTTGCTGCGCCATAGGAGGGAGAGGAGGCGCGCGTAGCGTTGGCCTAAGCTGTGCGGGCTCAGGGATGAGCGTTGTAGGGCTTCGATTGTGACGTTTATGGAACGTTGCACACTTTCTGATGCTTCGCTGCCTAGGGCACCGGCGAGACGAGCCTGCGAACGTCAGCCAAAGGGACGTGCGAAGGAGGGGGGTGGTGAGTGAAGAGGATAATCGTACCTTGAAAAGAAACACGGCGGCGTAGATGACGTAGAGGTAGTACTTGAGCGGCATATATCGTAATCCCGTGTCCGAGTCGACGGAGGAGTTGAGGATGTTGAGGAGGGAGTTGGCGGCGTCCATTGATTCGTATATGAAGCGGGCGTCGGGGGTGCTGGCGAGGTCCGCGAATAGGGGACTGCTGATTGTTGTTGTCGGCGGCGGCGGCGGCGGCGGCGGCGGAAGACTCGCTGGAGCTTGCGAGCCTGGCGTCGTTTCGATCCCGTCATTTTGGGTCTGTCCTTTTGCGGACTTGTTCTCTTGGTTCTGTTTGTGGTATTGTTGGGTTTGCTGGATATGCTGCTGCTGTTGCTGGCGTGCTTTGGTGATGGCGCGGTTGATGGTTGCTTGGAAGGCAAAGGCATTGATGTATAGACGGAGAAATTCGTATGATAGGTTCAGACCTGCTTTGATCAAGGGGGTGACTGGAGAGAAAGGAGTGGTCAGTAAAGCTCGTGAACGGAGCATTCTCCCCGGGAACCGTGTGTTGGCATGAAGTGGTCGCGGGCTTACAGTTTAGACTTCCCCAGACGATCTTCCACTTCCGAAGCACTGCAAATGAGTCGTCCTGTAAATGTGAGCCATGGGTCCATGACGAGACGTGACGAAGAATCGTGATGGATATGAGATCATGAATGGATAAGCAAGCAGAGGAATTGGACAACTCACAATGTATCTCACGTATTCTCCCCCAAGGTACAGCTGTGCTCTATGGCTCGACGATGAGTATAGTATATCATGAGCATTACTGAAGAGCTGTATCAACTCAAGCTGAGCCTGGAACAGTTGTCCGAGATTATCGGCCCCGGCTTCTTGTATCCGCAGGGACGGGAAGTCTGCTGAGCGTGGTATGGTCGATGGTCCCGGCCCCCGGGACCAGAAGCCCTTGCCTACACGGATCGACACTTCCCGATCGCTCATATAGCAAGCTGAGAACCGAGAAACAAGAGCATTAGCAGGGGCAGATCATGAATCGTCTCCCGGGAAGGCTCACCAGCCCAGACCAGCCTCTTCCTCCGAAACGTCTCTGACGAGGGACTCGTCTTGTCCGACAGCAACCCCGTCTGCTCCAGACTCTGCAGGTATCCCAGGCGTATGGCGACGCCGATCTGCATCCACGCGCCCTCGTCTTCCTCACCGCGTCCGATGGACGGCTTCTCCTGCAATCTCTGGGGTGCCCACTGCGCGAGGATCAGCAGGGCCTCGACGGCACCGACGGTGGTCGAGCCCTTGTAGATCAGCTTCGATATGAGGGTCTCCATGTACCGCGAGCAGGCTTCGTGAACGCGGGACATGGAGGGTTCGTCTTTGGAGGCTACTGTGAATATTGCAGTGACGAGATGGGGTTCCGAGTCTATGAGGGATGAGACTGTGGCGGGGGTGTGGGTGAGGATGCATTTGTCTGCTACTGGGAAGTAGGGGTGGAAGTGGTCGATGTATCTGGCCATGGTTAGCCCGACTAAAGGGTACCTACGAGAGGGATTACATGGACAAGCGATATGGTAACATACAATGTGAGGAGCCGTGAAGCGACAGGCAGGCTCAAGGCCCCGCCGGAGATGGGTGGGTAGTGAACCGCTGCCGGTGTAGAAGGCTTCCGTGACCCTTTCCTGGGACTGCACTTATCCCGACCCGTAGCATCGCTCTCGGACAGATGGCGCATGTCGTCGCGCCGTTCGTCCCCATCGAGATCGGCAACCTGCGCCAGGAGGTTCAGCGCGTCAGAAGGGTTCAACAGGTCGCTCGACGTGATGTGCCCCTCAAAGTCGCCGGAGCTCTTGAGTGACCGGGTCGACCGGCCGCCGGGGGTGTCCGGCTGAGAAGCGGAGTCGGGCCAGCTCGCCGACTTCCCTGATGGGCCGTCGTCCTCTTCTGGAGAGCACGACCACGGCTCGCCATCGTTCTGGTGCCGAGACTCCGCCGGGCTCGTGGAGTGATGCATGTGCTGGTCTTCTCGAAGGGTCGCCGACGACGAAGTGCCGGGATCACCTCCGGAACCCGCGTCACAAGCCGTCGCGGCGGTGACGGCGTCCGAACGCTGCTGCTGCTGCTGCTGTTGCGGGAAGGCATCGGCGTCATTCTGTGGCAGGCGGACAAACTTCCGGGGACGTCGACCGCCTCTTCTCGACGTTGCCAAGACGCATTCCTTCTGTTCTCTTACGCAGCGACGACAGGGTGGTATGCCTGGGTTGCCACCATAGTCTCTACACAAGAGGGTACAAGTTTGGTGTTAGTCAAAAACAAGCTGGCCTTGGCAAGTGTATCTCATGAGTTCCAACCAATCAATCACTCTTATCGTCACCCAATACCTGACATACGGTAGTGTGTGTATGGGTGTGTGTGTGTGTGTGTGTGTGTGTGTGTGTTTGTATGTGTTCTCATGGGTTATAACGTTTCGGCAAAGGAAATTGCTCACAAGTCACATCTCGTCTTCCTCAGCCGGCAGGAGACGCAGGCTCGCGATACCCGTCTCTCTTTGGCAGTAGCCGTCTCGGTGTGAGGCAGGCGATGGTGCTGCGGGGGGGTGGTCATGATGATGGGCGGCCGGCAGTCGGCGGCGGCCGTGTCCACAGACATGGTGGTGTTGAACGCGTCGGCGACTCGGTGTACTCGGGTTCGTCGGTCCAAGCTTCTTCTGGCGCGGCTGTCTGTCTGTGTGTGTGCGTGAGTGCCGTGTGCGGGTGCGGGTGCGTAGTGTGCGTTCTGCGGTGAATGTCGGGCCAGCGGCGGTTGGTGGTGGACCGACTGGTGTATGGATTGGGACCTGGGGTGGAGAACTGGAGACTCTGGAGGCATGAGAGCCTGGATGCGAAGGGGGTAAAGAGAGCATCGGCAATCCAAGGGGTCTGTCACAAGTCAACCTTGGGACGGATATTCGGCAACGAGGCTTGCTCGATTCGGCGATAGTTGGAGGGCTTTTAATGTTTTTTCTCTAGCGGTGCCATTGTCGCCCTAAAATCGATGCATGGCGCACTCTTTGATGCTGAAGGTTTACGCCCTCCCTGTTGTGCGACCCCAAAGACGTCAAGTCAAATACATACTTTGGAGTAGTTACAATTCCTAGGTATGACCGATCGAGAGCTGACTCGTCCCAATTCCCCCTCATTCAGTCTTCACGTTTCACACATCCGAGGATTCGGGACCCTGTTGGAGCTTGAACTCTCTACCAGGTTGGTCCTGACATCCCTGTCCAATCGCGTGGAGAGCAACAAGAAGCTACTGCTCGTCATCTGTGACGAAACAAATGAGAGATCTCGTTTACCACGAGGCATCCTTTTCATTGGTGAACTACCTTCCAGTCCATCGGGGGGTTAGAAAAAAGTACCCCCCTACTTGAGTCTACTCTCGTGTGGCACTTCATTTCAACCCGCCGGCTAGGACTAGCTCTTGGCCAGTCAGATATCCAGTCTTGACAAACCTGGGGAACGAGTAGTACGGGTCAGCAAAATGAAAAGGGACCATAGTAGCTGCCGTCGGCAACTTACATTACGACAACGTTGGACACCTCCTCGGGAGCGCCTAATCTGTGGACCGGGACGCTGGCGGCAATGGCTAGCCCAGGGTCTGTGGATCTCAACTCCTCAAGGTCATCTTTACTATCCCAGGTACTATAGATATAGACACCTTGTTAGTTCAAGTCGGGACTATATCGCGACTTTTTTTTCTGCTTACGTTGATTTCGGTGTTGCAATCATGCCAGTGGCCCCAATCATGGCGGGCAGAACCTATAACAAATTGTTTTAGCTGAATAGAGAACAACTCGCGAGAGCCTCGGTCGGAAGACCAAGAAATTGAGGCTTACAATATTCACGGTCACACCTTCCGGTGCCAAGAACGTGGCCAGATTAAGACCCATTGAGCTGCGCTTAGAGTTAGACAAGATTCAGCCCCCCGCCTCTCGGTCTCGCCGTAAACGCCAGTCCCCCCACCGGTACATGCCGAGGAAGGATGCGGCCCCAGGAAAGTAGTCCAGAAATGTGCGAATGTGACGAGTACGGATCGGTGTAGATCAAATAGAAACACACAAAAACTCACCAAAGAGCGCCCTTGGTGGCGGCGTAGTGGCACCCGTTGATCCCCCCACCCCGGCTCGCGATACTGCCCACCAAGACGACACGGCCCCACCCCTGGGCGCGCATGCCGGGCAGGCAAGCTTTTGTCACGACGAATTGGCTGCGGGAGTTGACTTCCATCATCTCGTCCCAGTCGTCCTCGCCAATATCCGCCGGGTCGCGGATCCGGCGGCCGAGGCCGGCGTTGGCGACGAGGACCGAGACGGCCTTGTGCTTCTGCGCAATCTCGACATTGGCGAAGATGCTGGGTACCAGGTTCCGGGTTGATTCTCTGGAGGAGAGGTCGGCCTGGAAGGGAATAAAGAGCTGTGATGGATGTTTGTCCCGCAACTCTTTGGCTAGGGCATCCGCCTTGGTCTGTTCGTGGTGTAATATACCGAATAAATTAGTTCCCGTACTTTGTGGTGGTGGCTCGACGAGCCGCGGCCCCGTACGGCCCTCCCCCATCATCCCGCCCCCATCTGTCATCGGTGATGCCGTACCTGGCTTGACGAGTAGTGTAATGCGACATCGCAGCCCTCTGCAGCAAGAGCATGGGCAACGGATGATCCTATGCCACCACTGATCGTCGGTGACATTGTCTGGTTAGCGGGAACATACGATGACAGCCGGTAGACAGCCTCACTGGAGGTGGGACGCCACTTACCTCGCCCCTGTCACTAGAGCCAGGCGGCCCTGGGTGGTGTTGTCCGTGCTTCTAATGCTGTATTGGACCATCTCGATAGTATGACCCTTGCACAGCCTGCGGTGGCTTGTAACTTGGTGTGCAACTTGATGATGGGTACAAGGTAAAGCACGGGCTTTCCTGGTCACAAGTATTCGCTTGTGTATGGACTGGGATATCTGGTGTAGGTATGGAGGTAGAAACCCGAGGGTTTAGATGGCCTGGTTGATAAAGTCGATTGAGAGGGTCCAGAATGAGGGGTTGGAAGAAGGGCGCGGATCGAAAGCCGAGTTGGATAGCCGACAAGTTCAATTGCCGCCGCTATCGGTAATAATAAACTGGAGCTTGAATCACCGGTGGCTCGATTTGTCACTACATCGTGATTCCTGTGTGTAAAAAGCGCATGGCATGGTCGCCCTTTTCTATGTAGAATACTGGTTTGGAGGGAACTGTGAGGCAATTCAGATTTCGGCAATCGGCAATTAGCATTGAACCGCTAACTACAATCGGTCCACTGGAGATTGGCATTTGCCGGCTTTCAAGTCCTTTCTGCCAGTGAAAGGAAGCAAAGAGGTCATGAGGTGTACAAAAAAGCCACATTTCAGTAGCCGACGCCTCTCACTAGCAGAAACTCTACTTGAGTCGGGTATCGAAAGAAGTCGCCCTTATGCTTGCGTGTCAACATCTGAATTGCCGCCTGATGAAGCAGGTCGGTCGCCCACAAATGGCTTGACGCGATTGCCCTCGAGACGGCAGAGACGGCACTAGACATTCTCCCATCCCGTACTGAAACCCCAAAACCCCGCACAAATGCTTTACCCCGTGTCGTGTGGGTTTCCGGGGAAGTGGTTCTTTCACAATCGATCTTATGACTTGGTGGTCATCACGAACTAATTGATCCTATATGTCGCTTGTGTCCATGTCCTTATAAACGTTGGGGAACTCGTTCAGACGACAGTCTTTGCACGTCCCTTTTTCCTTTATTGACCGGACGCTCCGAGAGCAGAAGCAGAATACACTCTCGACTACGATATATACTTTTTGAAATTTTCACAGCAACAAAACTCTTCACACTCAGCATGGGCGAACTTCGCGGCCAGCGGCTTGTCTTGGCCGTCACCGTTCTCACGTCGTTGGGGTTCATGCTGATTGGCTATGACAATGGCCTTATGGGAGGCTTAGGTAGGCTCGACACAAGTTGCCAAGATTTGCAACACTCTCTAATGGGTCTGTGTAGTCGCTGCACCGGCGTTCAACTCGACATTCGACTCGCCGGATCCGACCATGACAGGTCTCATCGTTGCCATCTACGAAGGCAAGTCTAGTTGACGATGGGTGTTGAAAACGTAGCTCGGCTAACAGGTCGATCCTTAGTTGGCTGTTTCTTTGGTTGTGTTGCAACGGCGATATTCGGCGAGAAATACGGCCGTCGAAAGACCATCGGAACGGGATGCTCAGTCATGGTCGTCGGCGCCATCATCCAAGCCGCCTCATTTGGGCGTGCCCAACTGATTGTTGGGCGAATCGTCTCAGGTATCGGGATGGGCATCGTTAACTCTACCGTTCCCGTTCTGCAGGCCGAGTTCAGCCCCAAGGCAAGCAGAGGTATCTGTAAGTTGAAACTTGTCTATAGACACGACAACGCGGCTGCCAGGGCTTTTGCGCGAACCTGAAGGCTGGACAGTACGTAAATTTGACGCTGACCACATGATCACAGACGTCTGCGCACAGCTTTCTACTCTCAACTTTGGAATCTTTCTCATCTACTGGATCGACTACGGCTTCTCGTCACACGTTGACAGCTACGCCTGGAGGATCCCGGTTGCCATGCAATGCTTCTGTCTCCTTCCAATGTTTATCATCTTGCAGTTCATACCAGAGACTCCTCGCTGGCTTGCGGCACACGACCGGCAAGATGAGTGCTTGGCAGTGCTGAAGCGCCTCAATTGTGACGAGGACGAGGACACGGCGTACGCCCTTCACCACTCAATCACGCAGACGGTGACGTTCGAGGCCGAAAACAGCGCCAGTTCGTGGAGAGATCTCTTGGTGCAGGATCGCATCCAGAGCCAGAAGAGGTTTCTCATTGCTTGTGCTATTCAAGGATTTCAACAGCTTGGCGGAATCAATGCCATCATCTGTAGGTTGCCCCCACCCAAGGCTGCAGGTGTTTCTTTGCTTTGAGCTGAGATGTGCTGACTGGTGGCTCTGTTAAAGACTACAGTAGTACGCTTTTTGAGAAGAGTATCGGATTCGATAGCCACATGTCGGCCCTCATGTCTGGCTTCCTCCAGACTTGGTTCTTCATCGCCTCGTTCATCCCATGGTTCTTGATAGACCGTGTGGGCAGGCGACCCTTGGTAAATCTCTGCCCCTCTTTGTTCCTACAGAGCGCTGTGAAGAAGTTTGACTAACGAGTTTTGGCAGCTCTTGTCTATGATTAGCGTCATGGCGGCCGTCATGGCGGTTCAAGCAGCTCTCATCTACCAGGTCCAGGACTCTACCGCCATTGCCACATCAGCCGGCATCGGCGCTGCAGCTATGCTTTTTGTCTTCCAGGGAGCCTTCACCATCGGCTTCCAGGCGACTGTTTGGGTCTACCCGTATGTTCTTCTTCTTCTTCTTATTCTGCCTCCTTCAAAGTCGAGTCTGCCGCTAACCACCGTACCTATGTAGCTCCGAGATCTTGCCTCTGCGGATTCGACAATTGGGCTCCTCCATTTCCAGTGCAACAAACTGGATTTTCAACTACGTAAGTCACAATGGACTGCGACGACGGTGTAGCTGCTGAAACAAGTTTGTAGATGATTGTTCAAATCACGCCAATCTCGATTTCAAGCATCGGGTGGAAGACTTACATCATCTTTGCGGTCTTGAACGCCGCGTGGGTCCCCATCATCTACTTGTTCTTCCCCGAAACCAAAGGCTTGGAGTTGGAAGACGTTGACCGTCTCTTTGCCGGTGACGATTTTGAGGAGAGGAGCCATGACAGAGACAGTAAGCACGAAGTGTGGGATGTCGAGGAAGTCAGGGCTTAGCTGTAGTTACAGGTTGGGGACCATACTGCGGATCTACGGGCTGTGGAAGTACTGTGGAAGGCGATGGGCTTACTGAGTGTTAAGCCACTGAGAATTTTTGGGTTGACAGTGAGCAAGATTTTTGTAACTGATTTCTGGTTGTATGAGGTGGCATCCTTTCCACCATGTGTCGGCGGTAATGCAGCTAATTGCACACGCACAGGTCAGATCAATCAGTTCCGTATAGGTGGTAGACTCAATCGCCACTTTGCGATTCAATTGGTGTGGTGAATAAACTTCTCGCCAGTGGAACATGATCCACACAATTCAGCCATAAGCAGGAGTTTATTTACTACAAAAGCCTCAGGGGTCCTGTCGATTTATGTGTGCAAAAGACTTTAAACTTCCCGCGTCCCGAACTGGGATGATGGCTGCGTTGCTTCTCACACAATCCTCTATTACCGTAGCCAGAAAAGCTGTGACAACAAGAATTCAATATCTCGCAAATTTCAAGCAATATACCATCATTACGGGCTGAAGTCTCTCACGTCTCACAACCCTGTATTAATGCTGACCCGTGACCATGCACGTGAGGGAAATGCAGGTCTTGAATCAATTGCCGATCATACGCCGAAGACTTACTATAACTATTCTGTGGCTGGCAAGAACAGGTGAATCGTGCCCGCAAGCGTGCCCCGCATCCGTGCGGGAATGAAGACATAAAACGCCCCGACTGATGCTCAGTTTCCAACTGCTACCGTCGACGCTAAGAATTCTCGCTATACTTCTCGAAGAACCTTCTTTTGCCAAGGAGAACGTCTCAAATCCTCAGTAACCATCTCATCACAACTCATTGCCAGCTCTCACAATGGCAAATTTTGTTGTCTTCGACGACAGCGTCACGAAGCTGTTCGGCTCCGCGCCGTCGCTCGAGTTGTTGCACGAAAACCAGGACTACCCGTTCGCTCACGAGGCCGGCGTCTTCATTGAGCGCAGCAACACGCTCTTCATCACCAGCAACCAGTATAATGACCATTCTGCCGGTGGTCGCAAGATTCAGATTTCCCGCGTCACACTCCCCTCCGACGGGAGTTCCAAAACCATGTGCGAGGAGATTGACCCCGCCATCATAACCATGGCCAACGGAGGCGTCAACTACCTCGATGGTATCGTCTTCTGTGCTCAGGGCACACACTCCTCGCCTGGTGGTCTGGTGTTTATGGAGGCCGAACCGCCTTACCAGACCCGGATGCTGGTCAGCTCGTTCCACGGCCGGGAGTTCAACTCTGTCAATGACGTCGTGGGCCACAGCGACGGCTCGCTGTGGTTCACCGACCCCATCTACGGCTTTGAGCAGGGCATTCGGCCCAAGCCGAAACTTCCCAACCAAGTTTACAGATACGACCCCATCCGCGGCTCCATCAGGGCCATGGCGGATGGCTTTGGCAGACCAAATGGTATCTGCTTTAGCCCCGACGAGAAGACGGTGTACATCACAGACACCGACTGGATTCACGGCGATGGCTCAACTGACCTTACCCGAGCGTCAACAATGTGAGTCCCGATGACGTGATTCCAGGCTGTAGTTGGGATACCGCAACTGCATGAGATTGAGTAAACTGACGAGTGACGGTAGTTACGCATTCGATGTGGTCCCTTACTCTGGAGAACCATTCCTGACAAACAGACGGCTCTTTGCCATGGCGGATACTGGCATTCCTGATGGTGTCAAGTGTGACGTTCACGGCAATGTGTACAGCGGCTGTGGTGACGGTGTCAGCATCTGGTCCCCAGGCGGTGTCTTGCTAGGAAAGATTCTTGTCCCGGGTGGTGCTGCCAACTTCTGCTTCGGCCGCAACGGAGAAATCTTCATCTTGAATGAGAATCGGTTATGGAGGGCCAAGCTGGCGGATGATACGAAAGGCGCATTGCTGTGTATCTAAGCGTACTTGGGCATGAGACTTTCAGCACATAAACGACCATAGATTCCAGATACGACGCTAGTTTCTAATTTCTAAATAGCTAGTCTATATCAAACGTCAGTCGTGAAGTGATGAGTACACTTGGGGGCCAATGCAGAACAAAACCATTGGTCTTACCTAAGATGGCTAACCCTACTACTTCTTTTGTTCCAATAGCCACTGAACACCCTTGATCGTGTCTTCCACAAAAGTTTTACTCTTCTCCAGGAGTGGGAAGTTGGTCCAGAAGTAGTGAGGAAGCCCAGAGTACACATCAAGCCTCGTCTTCACCCCGGCTTCTTCTCTCAGCACCCGTTCGTAGATGAGGCCTTCGTCTCGCAAAGGATCCAATCCAGCCAGCTGAAGATAAGCAGGCGGTAACCCCTTGTGACCTTTACCGATTCTTCCAAAGTGGAACGGGATGAAGAGAGGACTCTCCATGTCGGGCTGGACGATGGCGCGCAGGCCCGCTTCTGCATCACCAGCGTTGCTGCCTATGACCGGGTCTTTGCATGGCGTGACGGAGGGATGGCTAAGATATTCGGGACGGTATTGCTCGGGAATGAATTCTGGGGGCAACATGCACATGATGGGGGGAACGCAGAGGTACTGCCCAGTGAGCGGCGGGGAGAGGTTGTTGTCGCGGGCGAGGTGGGCGAGGACGGCGGCGATGTTCCCGCCGGCGGAGCCGCCGCCGATGATGAAGCCCCGGGAAGGGTCTGCGCCTAGTTCGGTTGCGTTCTTAGCAGCCTGGAACAAAGTTTGAGGGTCAGCACGCGTTTCAGTCGAGGGAGATGCTACGATTAAGCTGACCCATTGTAACGCGTCCCAGCTATCATTGATGCCGGTTGGGAAGGGAAACTCGGGGGCGAGACTTCCTATGCGTCAGTGAATGCAATTGTGATATTGGTGTCTTTGACGAACCGGTATTCGACATTGATGCAGACTGCGCCCAGATCCCTACTGAACAGGCGACAGTTTACCTCTTCGTCCGAGAGATCGCCCATACACCACCCGCCCTCGTGGTACATGACGATGAGCGGGCTGCCTCCAGAGGGAATCTTCACAGGGGTGTAGACCCGGAGTGTGAGTTCGTGCCCGTCTCTCGCGATGATTTTGCGGTCCTCCTCGCGGACCTGCTCCGGGGTGGGACCAGGGAGGTAGCGCAGGTGATGAGACTCACGCAAGCGCGTCGCTCGATGTTCGCGCATGGCGAAGAAGCCATCTTGTCCACGGTTGGGGTCGCCACGCTGCGGATCCCGGAGAGGCCGGGCGGCGAGTTCCTAGTCGAGGAGACGTCTTGTCAGTAGCGGAAGCTGGGGGTTTCAAAGGGACGTGTGGTTTGAGGTCAACGTACGGCTTCGATGAGAGGGTCCGGGATGCCATAAGCGAGGAGCTCTTCAGGAGATCGCGGTGCCATGGTTCACTGTTACCTTGTTCAAATCGATTGAAGCAATTGAATACCTATCAAATGAACTTTGCTGGCAATGTGCGGGGATGTAAGCTGACGAGGGCCGTCGGAGACGTTTGTAAAATCCAACGCTAATGGTGGGAAGGATTCCAGATTATCTAATCGTTGCACTGATCAAAACAGAGAGATATTGACTTACACGGGGAACTTGAATACAAGCACAGCCGAATGAAGATTGTATAAAACACCAGAAGATCCACTAGGATCCACAGAAAGCGGATAGTGGTCTGTCCCGAATTCCGTACAGTCGAGTTCCTAATAGAAGTCGTCTTCAGCTCATGCAAGTTGGCGCGACGGCAGCTGGCCTGGCGAGTAAAAATCAGGAAGATGCAGAAAGATGTTCGTGAAATGTGTTTGCTGAGTATGCGTCTATTGGCTCACACCCGCCGACTCTAAGCCATCATGATCAGCAAGGTCAGGACTGGTGTGCTTCATCGACCTGTAGTCCACGACAACCGACGGGGGCAGCCCCACTAACAAACATTATGGGAGAATGGCGTATCGTCAACAGGAGCCGTCGACTGGTGTTATGTTTCAGACTCTGGGAGGCGATTAACACCATTGGCTACAGTGAATGGTATTGTCTTTCAATCTCCGGCCCCCAACGTTTCCGAGCGACAAGTTAAGAGACAGGGGGGCTTTGAGTCACCAAGGGAACGGCGGAGACAACCGTTGACCGAGCTGCTCACACCGAGTAATTGGCTGGCCTACGAGAAGGCAACTGGTTGCCTTGCCAAGCCCTGGCGGAAAGATACTCAACAGTTCACGCGGATGCGCCACCACGCATGCGTGATGGACTGGAATACCGATACCCCTGGCCGAGAGAACAAACAGCCTGCCCACCTCTGATTCAAACGCACTCGGAGGAAGCGATGTTGGGAGAACCGTGGTCTTCCCTCCCCCTATGCTGTATTGCACCTGATTGCCGCTAAAATGGGGTTACTGATGGATTCAGTAGCGAGGTGGGAAATTTTGAGACGCGTGGATCAATCACATCGACAGCGTTGAAGATTGCTACGAAACTACATTCTCGAATCAATAAATCCCAATGTAAACTTGAAAACTCCAAAACCTGATGGTTGATGTGAGATTTTGAAGATTTTGATGGCTGATGGCCCAGAACTCTCTCGTCCACAAATGTCTGACCCCCCGATCACCGGTCCTATTACCACTCAGCGAGGTTGTCCTAAAGTAGGGGATGAAACAGGGGATTTAGGATGGATCAGCAAAGCGAATTGGTCTGTCATCTCTCAGTAACGTCTGTTGCGAGTATGCGGTGTCCAGAAGTGGTCCTGTCCACGATGCTACACGTCTCCTGCATGCTTCCACACCCTGACGAAGCTATGGCTGGCTGGCTGGAGCCACTCGCCACTGTCGATTCTACGCTTTTACTGACATGATAGCTTATCGAATGAACAGAAACCATCCGAGAAGAGGAAGAAGAAGAGGAAGAAGAAGAGGAAGAAAGAATTGTCACTGGGGCGGCAGGACCTGGGACGTCGACGTGTCGTGATCGTAGGCTGGAGTGCTGACGGCTGAGACCGGGGTTTTGGGCCTCAGAGAACCACCAAGTGTTTCCCTCGGTTCCTGTAGGCGAAACAATACTGTCTGTTGCATTTACCTCTCCTCCGATCTACAATTGCTGATAAAGTCGCCATCCCCGCGGCCAACAACTATTGAACTACGATGATTCCGCCCCTCCACAACTCTTACACTTGCTCTTAGTCTCTTCAACACTTCTCGCTCAGGTAAACATTTTCATTTTGCAGCCTTTCTCAGGTACTGGCAGATTATGTATGGCTTTTTTGCTCCAGCTTTTCAGCTCCTTCTATGAACTTACCGGCAATACCACGATTTGCCAACATAGCCAGCAAACTCGCTCATTTGTCAGAGCTACTTTTACATCAATGGAGATACAAGAGCTAATCACCTAATTCATAATCAAAGCAATCTTCTAGCAGCCTTTCCAGCTCTTACAATCGTTGATCAACCGAATATCCGCGAACCGCCGCCACTCAGCTCACTAGAGAAACATTACAATACATGATGGATCCTCAGTCCAATCAGAAGGATGAGCTGTAAGATACAATCTCTTTAAACTCCATCACTGAGATGCCTCAGCTGACTTTGTTGGTTCAGACTCCGTGAGCCTTCGCCCCAGCGAGCTTCAAGCACTGTTGCGGCAACATGTGGCTCGTCTCGATCGAGCAAAGCTTCGCCTAAGGAGCAAAATGTGACTTTGGGAATTGGAGAAGAGAAAGACTTAAAGGGCTCAAAAGACGGACAACAGACGGGCATGGACAATTTCGACTGGTTGAAACATGTTGGCACACACTTCGATCATTAAAATACACGGCCGCGCAAGGAAGATTTAGAGGCTCCCTTGTCGACCAAGTAAGGTTTGATGAGAGTACGGTTACAAGACCTTCATATCTGTATTCACGCTGTTCAAAGGGCAACAATTATCAGGTACAGACCAGATATCATCTCAAGTCTAAAACGGTTCACCGTCCACCTCACCGTCGTGGGTCTACCGTTGTCGACGGCTGTCGCGGCTCACGAGTCAGACCGGGATCCATTTTGCACCCAATCCACACTTTGATGGAGTCTTGCTGCGCCCTACGTCATCAAATGACATCATGCCGTCGCATAACGTATTGACCATAGGTTTTCGGTCCTTTTCGCGGCCTACCGTTGGCTGTCTCGGAGAGAAGACAATGGCGGGCCGATAAAGTGTTCCTTTCCAAGTCTGCCCCTCCAACCCCTCCATGTGGGTAGTCGTATCGGAAAGAAGCGTAGAGAGGATTGCCATTCAAAGCCTCATGTTGTAGACACTTGTCGTCTTTCAGATCATGGGGGAAGAAGGCGGTGATCACGGGTAGTCAAATGCCAGTTTTGTACAGTACCCTGGAGCTTAGGGGAATATCCCTGAGCTTCTCTGTCCACGCATTGCTTTCATTGGCAATGAAGCCTGCGATAAGCCACGCTCGACAGGGAAGTGACTGCAGTACCGTTTTCCTGAAACCTGCCTGCGCTCTTTTTGTAGGGAACCCACTTGCCCCTCCATCCATGATCCGCCCAGGGACCGTCGCGTTGTTCCTGAAGATAGACTCCCCCACCTTTCACAAGCTCGCCGATCATTGAAAATCCGTCATCAACATTGACAACGTTCTTTTCTTTTCTCTCTTCACTCTAGCTTTTCCTCATAGCTCTTTCATCCCAAAAATTGCCACTCTCTACCCGTCAAGATGCCTCAAGTAAGTAAGATTCCTGGCTTCAATGGGCAAACCTTAGGGCACTGGCCATGGAACTTCGACGAGATCAAGCCACCTAACCGCTCTCATAACAGATCAAGTGCCTCCTGTTCGACTGCGATAACACGCTCGTCCTCTCAGAGAACGCAGCCTTCGAGGCCTGCGCCCAGCTCGCCAACCAGATCCTCGAAAAGTTCGGCTTCGAGAAGCGCTATGGCGGCACCGAGCTCATGCACCAGTTCGTCGGCCAGAACTTCCGCAGCATGATGACCGGCCTCTGCGCGCGTCACGGCTTCACCATCCCCGCCGACGAGTTTGACCAATGGGTCGCCAAGGAGCTCGACACCACCATCGCGAACCTCCGCGCCAAGGCCGAGCCCTGCGAGAACGTCATCGAGGTCCTCGAGAAGCTCCAAAAGGACAAAAAGTACCACATGGCCATCGTCTCCTCCTCCGCCATGCCCCGCGTCGTCGCCTCCATCGAGAAGACCAAGATGGACCAGTTCTTTGCCGCGCCCAATGTCGGCATCTTCTCCGCCGCCAGCAGCATCGACCCCCCCGTCTCCAAGCCCAACCCGGCCATCTACCTCCACGCCTGCGAGAAGCTCGGCTTCAAGCCCAGCGAGTGCATCGCCATTGAGGACAGCAGGAGCGGCGCCACCGCTGCCAAGAACGCCGGCATTCCCTTGCTGGGATACGTCGGCCCCTACTACGAGGAGGGCCAAGAGAAGCTGGACTCCATGATTAAGCTCTTTAGCGAGGAGCTCGGCGCTTTTGACGTCATGCACAACTGGAAAGACTTTGAGAGCATCTTGGCCAAGTACGAGAGCTCATAAGATACCCGTAAACTGTTTAGAAATTTGCGATTTTGAAATGAATGGATGCCCGGCATAGGGCTGGAAGCTGTGTGATTGGCATTCCACACATGGACTCATAGAGCTTGGGAAAATAGAGATGAATAGAACGGACCACCTTTTGCAGCTTTGCATAAATCTGTGCCCTCGAACTGTCTACTACAAGTCTTCGATGAAATCCTAATACTATTCTTAGCGCCGCCCTAGACATAGACCTCGTCACGTTCCGGTCAGGGTGACTGTTGCAGTAACGCGTACCGTGACGGTTAGTGTTTGTGACAGGTCTATGATTTGAGCTGGCTCAAGGGTCATTGCAGAAGCGGACGCCGGAACGATACTCGCCACGGTCGAGAAATTGGTGATCGAGTCTACGTCGCGGCAACATCAATCCGCAGTGACTGACTTTTTGTCGTCCTTGTCCACTCTCAGAGCGGAGCCACCTACAACAGCGGATACCACACCAACCAAAGAGGATATGAGAGTGAACACTAAGACGACGATAGTTACCCAGTAGATGGTCCAATCATCATTACGCCGACTGTCGCGCAGGACTTGCCTGATAGTCCGCGGGGAATAGTTTTCAAATTCCTCCTCCAACTACAGCAATCGTGGGCTACTAGTCGTATTCTCTGGCACGCATTGGACTAACGGGCAACACCTTTCCAGCACTAGGATCGATTCCGCCCAACTTGCCGCCTGATAAACTATGCTGCATTTTTTTGCAGTAGCTCGTGTCCCATTTTAGGCTGTTTTGTCGTTCTATGGGAGCAGCAAAGTTAAATTTAGAATCGTCTTGTCAAGGAACTAGGGGTCGTTGAAATGATGTCTACGAATGTTGAGAGTTGGTTTACCGGTTCTATATGCTCTTTCTAAACAATGTTAGTTGTGAAGCTGGTGGTGGTGACAAGTTCCAACGATTGAGCTTCTTAAGTGCGGAGACATGAAGAAGAACATTTAGAGGAAGTCGGTCTTCTCTTTTCGTCCGTTTCCGCACGAAAAGATGTTCAAAGATATCGTCAGTATGCTGTATAGCAAATTCGTCAAAATTGTCGGGCAGGGTAGGCATATCGGAAAAGACCTTATTAGGCGGCGGCGGCGAACTCCGATATTGATGATCGGGAAATATGGAACGGCATCGGCGACTGTGGAGGTTTTGCGTTCCCAACGGTAGACAGTTTCAAGCTCTTCACCTGGTGATCGGCTCTCGCCAGCTGTGTTGAAACGCCGCAACAGCCAGATTTCGATTACCAAGTCGAGTGGAGTTCAAGACAGAACCTATCTTGTAATTAGGTATTTGGTCTTGGCAGTAGTCGCCCTTTAGTAGTGAGAACCTTGCGCGACTAATCAATACTCACCCCCGAATCAGGTAGAAAGGCATACTACTTGCGGCACATCGAGATCTAATAGTTCTAAAAGCCAATCTTCATTGCGCAGGTCGACAGCCTGTTGCTATATTGTCTTTCGGTCTTTGTTCCGGTAATTTTTAATCAATTATATGAGTTCGAGTAGGTCGCGGAATGTGCGAATAAAGTGTGAGTTCTCGGAAAAAAATATCAATTCTCGCTCTAACGACAAAATGTGGTTATCAAGCTCACGTTCCGGTCTGATACACAGCTTCAAGTACAATACTGTCAAATAGACCAGACTGGGTTGGATTGTACTACACTTGATCTGTCGAACAATCTACCTCCCGTATTTTAGCTGCTGCATCATTTTCCAGGTCGTCTTTGTTGTGGGTAAACCACGGAGCCTACATCGAAGGGGCTCATCTTGACTCATGTGAAGAAAACAAGTACACAGGCGTTTGGTCAGACGATTTCGTTCGCGCAAAAGATCAGTTCAATGTATTCAAACCTCGGCTTGAGTCTTTCTCTTCAATGTGGCTCATTAGTAAATTGAAGTTGTGGAACGACAATACTTGGGCATGTCGTTGCCATTGGTCTGATGCAAGTACGAATTATCATCACACAATATTGGAAATGCGTAGTTCTTCTCTGATATTTTCCTGCGGAGGCGAATTCTCACATGCTCGAACAAACTTTGCTGTCCTCTCGCGACGGATCATCAGTAATCTATTTTACTGCAGGTCAAATTATGGAGGTAAAGAGCCTCACGGACGGTATCACACCTGAGGAGAGACACCAATAGTATACCGAACCGCTCGGCATCAAGATGAAAAGAAAATAATTCCAAACAGCAAAACCTTGACGCTACTAAGTCCAGATTTGATGGGCTCGTGGATTGAGATGGAGAAGGCTATTTCTTCCTTCATTGCGGTTGACCTAGTCGACGAATATCAACCCACCCCGAGCCTTATTGTCGAGGCATACGAAATAGAACGAGATTGTAAGAAACCGAAACCAATTGTGTTTATCAGCTATTACTCACAGCCTTGTGGAAAGAGAATGGCAAAGACCTTGCAACAGAATGGAGTGCTAGAGACTGAATCAGGTACATTCCGTGGAATGTTTTGCCGCTCATAGCGTGATGAAGTTGGGATGGTTAGGTCAGAGATTTGGATGGTTGGAGGATTAAGATATCGCTAGGTTGGGCAGTTTTTTGACTTGTTGGTCTGTGGTTCGGACCACCAACATTTGCGCGCCTTCAAGCATGACGTTGCTAAATGCTGTTGCAAACCCCGATTCATATAGCTGACGTTTTGAGTTGGAGATGAACTGAAACTAATGTAACTAAAGTGAACAAAATAAAACATGGATTCTAAGAAGAAACTTTTCAATTTGGTGGTACTTCATTCGCAACTCGCCGCTTCTGCTTTACACAGCTGCCCGTGGGGAGCTCGTGGGTAAGTGAAGTGGAAAACAAGGCACGTCATTCTCTCACAGCTGGATGAGGAGGAGGTTCAATCATTACCCTAAGATCTGGAATTTCATCTCAGTAATTAGTAGATGCTGTAAGTGTGTTGTATATGAATACCCGTATGCAATATGGAGTATTTGGCCCTTTTGAGGGACAGGAAGGAGTAGGCGCAATGACAGAGATTCTCTCACAAACAAGGTTTCTAGATCGAACTCCTGGTCTGTGTGTTGCCGCTTGAAACCCCGCGGGGCTGCAAGAAGTCCACGTCCAGTCGGCACCGATGCGGCATTTCCTTTTATCTCCCCGCGTCCACCCCAATTTACTAAGCTCTATCACATCCATCAACACTCATAGTTATTATATCCAAAACTCAAACATCACACTCAAAAATGACGGAAAAATCATCCAGCAATCCAGAATACATTGCCCAACCCCCTGGCCCGTGCTGTTGGGCAGGCACTCTCCACGAAGGCAGCCCGCGCGGCGACGTGGAAGACATTCTCGAAGTGCCCACCTACGTCATCCGCCCGTCGGCTGTGAAGAACTCCCCGCCGCCCAACGGGCATGTCATTCTCTACTTCCCGGACGTGTGGGGTCTCTCCGTCAACGCCAAGTGCATCATGGACGGCTTCGCCTCCGTAGGCTACACGGCGCTCGGCATGGACTTCTTCCGCGGCGACCCGATCTCAAAGTATCGCAACGCCAAGACCGATCCGCTGCCGCCCGGGTTCGACCTGGCCGCCTGGCGCGCCAAGCACTGGAACTTTGCCACGGAGAACGTTCCCAAGTGGACGGCGGCTGTCAAGGAGAGGTTTGGTGCCGAGTTGAAGGCTGCGACGGGCAAGGAGGCGAAGTTTGCTTGCGTTGGGTATTGCTTCGGGGCCCCGTTTGTGTGTGATTTGCTTGCTGGGGTTGGTGGTGACGGGGAGCCGGTTGTTTCCGCTGGTGCGTTTGCGCATCCGACGGCGTTGAAGGAGGAGCACTTCACCAGCATCAAGAGTGAGTTTTGGCCACGAAGCGACTGGGGCCTTCCTTTGATTGTCCTTGATTTCTTCCACGAGGCAACTAATATGGGGTGTATGACTGTAACTACATCGTAGTGCCATGGTTGAAGATATTTGTTCTAAAGTCTGCGAGTTGAGGTGGCTGACCCGAGTTCCAATAGGGCCACTGCTGCTCTCCTGCGCCGAGAACGACCAAGCATTCCCGACCGAAGCAAGGAGAAAAGCAATCGATTTCCTCCAAAGAGAAAAGAAGATTTACCACCTACAGGTCTTTCAGGGCGTGTCACACGGTTTCGCGGTGAAAGGAGACCCCTCAGATCCGTACCAGCGTGAGTGTTTGCTGCCTACACGATATCGACGTTGAGTTAGATTACCTTGGCTAACGCAACATCTTTTAGGATGGTGCAAGGAGCAGAGTCTTAGCGCCATGATTGACTGGTTCGACATGTGGCTGGTTCAGAGCTCTTGATGATGTTGAAAATGAAGGCCCGCCGCAATGGTGTTAGGTTAGGCTAATACTAGCTGTCCCCCAGATATGAAAATGTCAGCTAGGGTTCGAGAATAGCACTTTGATTGCATTGAACTCGTTATCAAGCTTGATACCGCAGGTGAGAAGAGTCGACAGGGTTGTACTGATCAGGACGTGGATCAGTTGCAATACTTGGCGAGGTAGCGAGCTTTCTTGTCGTTTTCGCGACTCGCATAATGAATTCTATAAACATGCAACAATCCCTACTCTTTTCCTAGGTGTGTCTTACCAGCGTCTGAAAGTTTTGTGTACATCTGTGAAGGGCTGGGCCCGTTGATACGGGCGGAAATTGGCAACCAGCACACTTACACAACTGGGGCATACGGCCTAAGCTGATGTCGATTCACAAATAGAGCGTACGTAAATCAAAGTCCCTGACTTGTAGACTGATTGAATTTGAGTAGTGTGGACCCGGTAGGTGGGCGTTTAGCCCGTGACAACACCTAACTTGAGCAGTCCTGCTGCTCAGTTTCCTAGATGACGGGCACTACCTGCTCCCGCCACTGTCGGGAGCTGTTCGGAAAGAGACTGCTAGCATCAAAAAAGGCATATAATCACATCATCAGTGTCCCTGCCCGCCCTCTCAAGCTCTTTGAGTCGTTTCCATTCAGAGCGACTGTCGTCCAGAGACGAGTTGATGGCCACCACCGTAGCCAGCCTCTCTAATAGTCAATAAAAGTTCACGTAACCGTGACTGACTAAAGCTTCCCATCTCAATATGCATGAAAGCTCAGAATGGTGCTTCAGCATCTTATCCTGGACGCAGGAGCAGCGATGAAGTCGTCCGGCAGATAGTCTGCGGTGACTGACTGCATGTCTATCTTGTATTTTGATTCATCAAAACTGCCGAGGCCAATTTTTCTCAAAGAATCCAGCCCATGTGGCCGCAGGGCCAGCCTGGTACCGTGTCCGGGCATTACAAAGCCTTTGCTTCCAAGACGAAATCTGTTGAATCTGTTGAATCAGTTGAGCCAGGAGCCAGCAGAAAAGTCTTTTGAGGGTTTTGCTGAGGTGTCTTGCTATCCCTACAGCAGCAGTGGTAAGCCACAGTACCTAGGTAACGATGTTTTCGTGGTGACTCTTTTTTGTCCTCCCAGGTAGTCCGTCTTTCACAAGTATCTTCCCGCAAAACGGGCATCCATGCCCTGGATTCGAAAGACATATCTTCCCAGTTCCAAAGCCACTCGGTTGCCTGGTGCCCTTTCCCTATTGCGCGCTTGTTGGTCTTTCTCCGTCCTTTGCCAGCAACCCAATTACCTTAGAGGACTGTAGTAACGGCAAATACAATAGCAAGAATTCCGATTGGAAGCGTGAAGAAGAAGGTAATAGGACCCCAATTGGTATCTTCATCATCTGCCTTCTTTTGCTCGTTCGAAAGAAGCATCAATGACTAAGCATCAATGACTGAAGAAGACAGTCTGTAGAGTTGCTGCCCTCGGGACAGTTCGAGCCGTCGATTGCCATGATGGAAGTCTGCCTACGGTAGAACAAAGGCGAAGGTGAACGGGCTGGAATGCTTAACCTGTGGGAAGGTCTCCGAAATGTTGATATTCGGCGCCGCCGCCCAGTATTTAAACCGATGGACCGCAGATGCGGCCCGCTGATAGCGGGTGCTTGGCGTACAGCAAGTCCATGCAATGTTGGCTATCTCCATCGTTTTACTCGCTTCTCCTTGCGCTGTGGGGAACATTACGGAGATCAGTGCTCATTTTCATGCATTTTATGTGCCACATTGCCTTGGAAAAGCATACCGTTATCTTTACCCGGGGCTTTCCGACCACTCAAGTGGCAGACACGTTCCCATCATCTAGAGTTCCGACGACCCTGCATATAGCCGCCGCCTTGCAGTATCTAAGAGTCCCGAGTAAACGTAAATGCTCTTCGAGAGGTTCCACCAGGAGTGTCTTAATGGGTGAAATGTATCATGCAACATCCTAGTGTGCATGCGCTCATCTCATAGCGCGCCAGCTTAAACTCCCTGTTTGATGACTACGGCTTCCGAAAATTGTTGGACAGCAGAGTGTTTGTTTCAACTGATCGTGTGTTTATCAAGCTCTTAGAGTTGGAGCCTGCATCAAAGGATAAACCAGTGCGAGGCCAACGGCTCCTTGGCTTTTGTCTTACTTCAGGTGATAACGGATAACGTGCTGCTCCGATGCCTTACAAAAAGAAAGCGTAGCCCAGCCCGTTTGCCACCGCTAACCTCTCCCAGTCACGTTGTTTGAACTTCTCACCGGCATCCATCGTTCCACTAGACTATGCTATATGACTTACTGCCTCCGTCTCATTGGACCTTGACATAAAAGACCCTGACGCTAGCCCCGCGCTTGCTAATGACTAATATTAAGGGTCTTTCGCGCACAACCGCATCGTCGAGGCGCGTCAGTAGCTTCTCCGCACGCGACGCTGGAATTACCCCTGTGCTGTGAATTCGCGCTTTCGGCCACGCCAAAGCAGACATTTCAACGATTCCTCACGTGGTTGGTGTAGCTGGTAAGCTTGTAATTTTTCTCGTGGCACCGAGATGGTCAACGATGTCGAACAGCCTGCGTCCTCTTCGGCCCCGGGGTCAAGTTAACAGCTCCAACTCCAACCTCGAGACCGCGTTGCCAAAAGTTTCCAAGGGACGGGTGGCATGTGGGCAGTGCAGGAGGCTGCGGCAAAAGGTACATCGTGCCCGTTTATGAATCTCACCACTTGGTGTTGATGTTTAATTTACGTAGTGCGACACTCAACGGCCGTCCTGCGGACGATGCTTGGCGACTAAGCATGAATGCAACTACGAAGCAGAACTTGGCGAGACTCGGATGCAAGGGATTCGGAAAGTCAACCGTCAACTCAAGGGAGAAGTCGACACTCTGAGATCGCTATTCGAGCGACTTAAGTCAGCAAACGATGAGACGAAAGCCGACATCATGGCTCAGCTGGCCGCAAATGATTCACCTGACGTGATCCTTCAAAGACTAGCAGATGGCGAAGACTTGCCCAGCAAAGCGAAGGACAATAGCTCCCATCCTACATCCGAAACTCGGCACTCTGAGCCAAGCACCGAAAGTCCTGACGGGCTCATCAAACTTGAAAGAGACGATGAGCCTCCGTTCCCTCCAGGGGTAGTTCAGTGGCATATTGACAAGATGCATTACCTACTTCAACGTGTGGAAAGCGTTGATCTAAATGCAAGCGCGGCAAAGGCGGAACAGGATGGCAACTCTGAATCACCGGACGATGAGGGCGAGCATAAGACTCCGGAGTTTCTCCAGGCCATCATCTTGGCTGATGGTGCAGGAAGACATCGTTCAACGTCTTCTTCAAACGTTGGCTTGCCACCCGGCGCGGTGGAAGGCTTTGGGAACCTACCTTTATCGAGCGCCGTGCGAGCGAATTACTATCCCGCGGCAGTTCAGGCCCGGCAACTCCTCAACCTCCAAACTGAGGAGTACCGCCTACCTTCGTTCATGGCCGCAGACGGAAGCCCCCTATCGAACATCTTCTACAGCTACAAAGAAGCTGCGATGGAAATGCTGTCTAATGGTGTCCCATCCCTCCAGGTTCTCGGGCCCTCCGACCGCATCGACCTGGAGCTCTTCTTTCGTGATCGTGAGCCGCTAGACTCTTACGATGTTCATTCTTGGGCTTGCGAGATACTAAAGAATCTTGAGGGTTATGACATATTCGTCAAGCTTGCAAGCGTAGCTCTCTACACTACCTATATGCGAGTAAGAACTAAGCTGTTTAATCTCTATCAGGAAAAAAACCAGAAACAGCCGCGCTAACGGGAGCAAAAGTGGAATATTCTACCCACAGCCACCAACTACGCTCTGATGCCAGAGATGATCCGCCCAACGAAGCGCCAACGATTCATACCTCATCGCATGACGATTGACCTGGTACCACAGTAAGAAATGCTCTCATCTATCTCTCCGTGAGTGGTTTATGAAATCTGACATCAAGATTAGCCCTGCTATCCGCGACGCGCTGATCAATAGGTTCCGCGATTGGCTCTCTCCAGGAACGACAGATACCGGCGGAACCAGCGTAGGCTGGCCTTACAGTCTTGACGCTGCGGTGGATATTTGTCCTATAACGGGACGTAGAATGCTAAGCCGTGCCTTTTTTGAACACGCCACGAATGGGAAGAACTGGAGTCTGGATAAGTCTATCCGCCCCATGTATCCTGAAATTGAGGGCATGGGATTCAAGATTAGGGATTGATCCTGGCTCTCGTCTCTGAAGCTCATGTGAAGAGGGGAATGTTTTCGCTGATACAAGAGAAATGAGAACTTCTCACTCGGACTCGTTCCCACTCTTTCTATTGAGGGATATCAGGTAGATACAGTTCAATTAGGTGCTGCCGAAGTGACAGTCAAATTGATGGGCTGAGGCTGAGTTTGGAAGGCGGTCTGAACCTCAAATTGCGTCAGCAGAACTAAGAGACGTCAAAGATATGATGTTTGGCTCAACTTCTGCTGCGCAGGCTGCCCAGGAAGGAGACATTTCGATGTTGTCTTAACCGGAGCAGGCGTTACTCACTCTCGTGTGCTTTGATGTCATGATTTAGGAAACCCCCTGCCCCATGCCTTAATGGTCTTCGGGAATGTTGAATAGTCGCTTCTTCTGCGAAAGTTCTTCCAAAGAACCTGATTTCAATATATTTCAACGCTGGACACATGCTCACAGCTTTGGCTAGGTTTGCTGTGCAATGATCTGAGAACCTGTTTTGATTGTTACATATGGAAACACTGGTGATGTAACACAGCTATATAGGTCTAATGGCATTGGAGTATGACTGCTTAATATTCGGATGCTCTCAAAAATCTTTGTTTGCTCCACAAGTTTAAGCATCGGCCTGGCACTTCCATAAGGTCGCTCACCATCCCGAGGTGATGTGTAAACCAAGCGCAAACCCGGATTTGAAGAGCGTGTCTCGACCTTGCTCGCAAGTCCGTCAGAGTAACATTTCTGCAAGGGAAAAGTCACAAGTCGATCATAAGGTCTAGAAGGATCCCCAATAGTGCTTGTCATAGTCGCCCTGGGGTTTCCAGAGTGCCGCTGGATTATAAACGGGGATCGGCACGTCGGCTACCCATTGTCAGCAAGGACGCAACTTTGAGTCTTGTTTCTTGTTTCGGCATCAACTTACTTCCATATCCAGTGTTCGGCAAGGCCCAATCCGGCGACGGCGGAGCTACCCAACCTGGCGGCGCTGCTGTGATGGTGTAGGTACTTGTATAGGGTACAGGCGACTCCTTGGGTCCCAGTGTCTTGATGCCGTTACCCGGCCCATAAGAGTTGTCTCCCTTGCCAAAGATGTTGCTGATTTTGTTCACAACGCTCGTGCCTGACTCTGTCCAGATTGTGAAATCCTCAACAATAACGTTCGTGGCAAATGTCAGGTCGTTGGCAACCAGATACAAGGGCGGTCGTTTGACACCATCAGCCACCGAGCCTAGATTCATGTCCTTAGCAAATCTCCGTCTCATCATAGAGCCTCTAGGTAGAGGCTTACCTGAAAAGTTTCGAAACACCAGATTGCTTAAAGCCACAGCGCCCGTGTCAGGCTGAAGGGTGTTTTGCCAGTATTGGTTTATGTCCAATCCATAGAGTGATGCTTTGGAGCGAAAGTTTTCGAATGTCACATTCGTGACATACCCGGAGCCTCCAGGGTATGTCTTGATGAAGGCGATGTTGTTGCCTTGAATGATGCTGATGTTGCGTGCATGCTGCTCATTATTAGCTGATGCACCATGCCTGATTCATGTGATCCTTACGATGTTGGCAATCGATGCAGACACGTTAAGGCTGCCGATGGAAATTCCAGATCCGGCTTGGTTGCAGACCAAGTTTTCAACAAGAGCATGGTTGGAGGGACTCTTGACCGAGACGCACTCGTCTCTGTTGGTCACCTAGCAACAGCTTAGCATCTTCGACGAGGTGAATTAACAGACGCAAATACCTCTATATCATGGATCCAGTAGTTTGTTCCCACGACGTCAACACCATCATATGAGCCAAGATTAGCTCCGCGAATAGTCAAGTGATAGACCTCTAGGTTGACAGCAAAGTCAAAAACAATGTGGAACTTGGGGCTGTCAACCAGAATGAGATCGTGAACTGCAGTGTTAGTCGGCGAAATCAGGCGAACTAGCCGAGGGCGGAAGGTGCTGAGATCTGTAAGCGATTGACGTTCACTCCAAGGTCGTTGAATACCGTACTTTGCTAGATTTCTATACAAGTAGCCTTGGCCTTGAATGGCACCCTTGCCGTTCTCAGAGTAGAATTCGAAGTCGACGGCTAAAAGTGTTAGCTGCGTTCATAGTGGGGGAAAGAGTAGACGTACGATTGATAATTGTGATGCCGTTTTGCAAGAACTGGCCGTCACCTTCGCCGTTGATGGTTGCGTTCAGCGGCCCAACTCCAGCGAAGCCTTGCAAGATCAACTCACGGTCAACAGTCCAGTTGCCACCGTACGCCAGGGTGATGAGACCGTCGAGCTGGAAAGCCCAGTTGGTTCCGTTCGACAAGATCACCGTACGCTTGATCAGGTACTGGCCGTCGGGGACGATGAGCCGGCTTCCCGCGTGGGGCAGTACACAGGTCTTGAAGGCCTTTTCGATGGCGTCGGCCGCATCTGTGGAGTTGTCGTTGACTGCCCCGTAGTTTAAGATGTTGCACTCGGTGACCTTCTTGCTCAGACTTGTGGTTGGTCCGACGGGACCGGTCAGCTGAGCTGCCGCTCGCCACGCTGAGAGGAAGCCCAAGATGTACGCGGCTCTCATTTTCAGATTTGGCTGTCGTGGGAAAATGCAATACAGAATGGCACTGGAATTTGTACACAGAGGAGGTAAAAGCTCTAAATATGAACGGAATATGTATTTGACTTTACTAGTGTAGATGAAGAGCAGAGATTCTCCTACTCCAAATTACGACATTTGATGGCTCTGTTCACAATGCTAGGATAATTCGACTAAGTCGGATGAGTCTACCGATCAGGATCTTGAAGCATGAATACGAGTAAGCAACCGGAAATTCACTCGTGAGGGACATATCCCGCCTGTCAAGTTAGGACTCATGATCAAGATACAGGGCATCATGAAGCCCGTTCGACGCTGTTTCGGACCTTCGTCCAGTTGTAGACTAGGCCGTTATTGAGGAAATGGGTTAAAGCTTCCCCGCCTCAGGTAAGTCAGGCCTTGACCGCTGAGTCAAAGGTGAGAAGTGAGAGAAAGGCAAAAGGTCGCCTAGTGAAGGTGTAATCCACTTATCCAGGCAACAGAGTTCATGCAGCACCATGATGGCAGAAAAGACAGTTATATTAGCTCCAAAGCAATCAATGCCCAAAGTCGCTAAGCTTGGGCTCCCCCCTGTGATTGCGTGACCGAGTCAGCATTCGGCCGGCTCAAGTCCAAGCTTCTGAATACGTTACAGAACAGGATGCAGGATGCGCCTTATTGGTGGAATTTGAGCTGTCAATTACCGAGACCCGACGGTTGAGTTCTAGAATTCGACTGGCATTGTACTTTACACAGTAAGTTTGCAATTTGAGTTAATCCGATACCAGAGAGACGACGTACAGTACAGACCCGTTGTTGTACGATTAGGCCGGGAAAACGGCATCTCACGAACGGTTGCTTCGCGACTTACAAGGGCTGAACGGGAAAGAGCACTTTGAACATTTGAAGGCGTCACAATCCTGCATCTTGCATCATTTTTATCTGACTGAAAAATGGTTCAGGTGACATCTTCACAGAGACACAACCCTCCGCTTTCCTGAGTAACTTACTCTGAGATACCTGCACACCATTCTTGTCCTGCCTCTTCTCTGTGGAGAAAGATTGCAGTATTTGGCCACTCAATCCTCAACAATGGCGCCAAGAAACGTCCTCTTGCTCGTCGCAGACGACTTAGGAAAGCAGCTCGGTTGTTACGGCTGCCCTTACATCAAAACACCAAACATCGACAAGCTCGCCGCCGAGGGCACCAGGTTCGATAATGCCTTCGCAAGCACAGCATCCTGCAGTGGAAGCCGCTCCACAATCTACACGGGCCTTCACACCCACCAAAACGGCCAGTACGGACTCAACAGCGGCAAGCACCACTTCATGACGTTCGACCACGTCGAGACCGGGCCTACTCTGCTAGCCAAGAATGGGGTTCGCACGGGGATCATCGGCAAGGTTCATGTCGGACCGGATGCCGTGTACCCCTGGGAGTGGCGGGCTGAGAGCTTAACCAGAGACGTGTGGTGGTCTTCACAGCGTGCCGCAGAGTTCTTCAATGTTTCCAAGGAGGATGGTCGGCCCTTTGTGCTGACCGTTGGGTATCACGATCCTCATCGCGATCGTACGCGCGGTGGTTTTGGCAATGATGAGCCTGTTGATGAGAGGATCAAGAGTGTCAGCTACCGGCCAGAGGATATGGTTGTTCCCGGGTTTCTCTCGGACACTCCTGGTGTGAGACAAGAGCTTGCAAGTTACGCAAAAGCCATCAGCCGCCTGGACCAAGGTGTTGGCATGATCCTTCATGAGCTCGAAGAGTCTGGCTTTGCAACAGATACCTTGGTCATCTTTATGAGCGATAATGGCCCTCCTTTTTTAAACTCCAAGACGACGCTTTACGACGCCGGCATACGCCTTCCTCTCATAATCCGGCTTCCCGGCGCAGGCTCCTCTGTTAGCCCAAATCTAGTCTCTTATGTTGACGTTCTTCCTACGATCTTGGACTGGATCTTGGGCGATGCCTCAGATCAAGCCAAGCAGCAGCTTTCCGGTCGTTCCTTTTTCGACATCATCAACGAAAACCATGAGCTCGCCAAGTGGGATCACGTCTTTGGCTCTCACACATTTCACGAATCTACCAACTATTGGCCGACACGTTACATCCGCACAAGACGCTACAAGTATCACCGCAATATTGCCTGGAGGCTTGACTTCCCCTTCGCCAACGACATTTATGGCTCGTTGACATGGGAAGACATTCGAAACGCAGATGAGAATCCAAAGATGATTGGCGAAAGACAGCTCAAGGACTATTTCTTCCGTCCCGCAGAAGAGCTGTACGACTTGGTCAACGATCCCAACGAAGTCAAGAACTTGGCCAAAGACCCGAATCATAAGGAAGTGCTAGATGAGCTGCAAACCAGACTGGAAGACTGGCAGAGAAGAACAAACGATCCGTGGTTGTTCCGAGACGGGATCTCGGTCCTATTAAACAAGCACCACCTCGATGCTGGCTTTGAAGTGCCTGATAAATGGGATCTCGATATTGAGCACCCCGAGACAAAGGGCGATGGGGTAAAGAAGTACCAAAATCTGCCGTTTGGCGTAACTGGTCCCAGATCCTAATAAGGTAGTCTTATGAGTCAATCACTATGATAACACTGTGAAATTCTCACAATCACGGTCCTATCATCTTGCTCGCTTGATTTGATGTAATGTATGGGAAAAAAGATTTCATCGGGATCTGCTTCAAACCCTCTCGTCCTGCTCACTCGGTTCTTGGGTACGACTGTACAAATTTAAGGGAACCAGGTTCAGTCAATAAAAAGTGGGTAAACAAATAGACTCTAGATGTCTTGAAAATATCTTGGAACTCTTCACTGGCAATACACCGCGATCCCGGAGGCCAGGTGCTCGTCACTTTGAAAGTGCCTCGGTTCAACCCCTGGGAAGCGGATGTTGAAGGTGACATCGGCGCAAATCTTGTACCATTCAGTTGGTCCCGTACAAACCAGGAGCATCGGTCCCTAAACGCCTTAGTGCGCCGTTATCAATTGGAAGCTCGGTTTGGCGCGAAGCAAGAGACATGGGCGAGAAGCTATCACGGATAAATTTTAGTGTTTGTATCCGTAAAAGCCCAGTATTGTAGAAAAGTTGCAACGGTCAGAGACTACCAACCACGCGGTTCGCCAAGATGGAAAAGGGTAATCATCCGAGCCCTGCCAAGCGCTATCCCGCGTGTGGCAGACGAGGGTATGCGAAGGATTGGCGGGCCGGCACAGTCCTCATCTTTCCCCATTATGTCGTGATGGCGTTCGGATGATCATTGCCGAGGAACCTACCAAAAGCTTATCTTCACAGTCAAGTCTTGGCGGGACATGGGTTCGTCACTTTGAAAAGTAAATGGAATGATACGAGCGGTTATTCCCAGTCAGGTGGTAGATGTGAAGAGGGAAATCACGCCGGGTTGGTTGGCGATGGTGTGCGACCTCGGTGTTCGTTGTACCGCCTTCGCAACAGATTAAAACGGTCCAACGAAGTGTATTTTAACTCCAGCGGTGGAGATATAGCCAACACACTGTCGGAGCCTGTGAGTTTTGACAGCCACACTGGCACTTTTTTTGATCGGCTGTCTCGTGATCTAAGCCGCAAACATGAGCACGCATAAGCCACCTGTCGTTGAAGTTCCCTCCGACGGGGAGAGGGCATCAGCAGGCATACACGACATCGACACGAAGACTCCCTCCTTCGAAGTTGACTCGCCCAAGGAAGAGGTCAGCGACTTGGCCGAACCCCAGGATACTTCCCAAAACGTCGGTTTTTGGGAAGCGCTCACACGTCGGAACACACCACGAGATCTCGACGCCATCGCCACAGAGCGAAGCGTCTTTGATGATCCAAGCTTGGCGCCCTTTTACCAACCCCCAGCAGGGTACGAGAATGTCCACCGCTTCGACCCGCAGGAGCGATGGACATATCGCGAGGAACGCACTGTCCGGCGAAAGACGGATTTCAGGATCTTTGCCTGGATTCTGGTCATGTTCTTTGGTCTCAACATCGACAGAGGCAACCTTGGCAACGCCGCAGCGGATAATCTTCTCAAGGACCTTCATATCAATACGAATGATTATAACAACGCTCAGAACATGTACCGCATCGGGTTTCTGATTGCTGAAATCCCTTCCCAGATGATTGGCAAGCGTCTCGGACCCGATCGATGGATCCCCGTCCAGATCATCCTCTGGAGTCTGGCATCCGGCGGACAGTTCTTTATGCACAATCGGGCTGGTTTCTTTGCCTGCCGCTTCTTCATCGGTCTCTTCATGGGCGGGTTCATCCCAGACTCCATTCTTTACCTATCGTACTTTTACAAGAAGACCGAAATGCCGATCCGCTTGGCCCTGTTCTGGTTCGTCGACTCCATGTCCGGCGTCATCGCGTCCTTCATGGCCTACGGGATCCTGCATCTGCGCGGCGTTGCAGGAAAGGAAGGATGGCGGTGGCTCTTCCTGATCGAGGCCCTTGTCAGTTTCGTCATCGGCGCCGCCAGCTTTCTCTTCCTCGTCCCGGGCCCAACGCAGACAAAGACGTGGTGGAATCCCAAGGGCTACTTCAACGAGAGAGAGGAGAAGATCATCGTCAACCGGGTCCTCCGCGACGACCCTTCCAAGAGCGACATGCACAACCGAGAGTCGCTGTCTTTGGGCATGCTCTGGAAGAGTCTCAAGGACTACGACCTGTGGCCGGTCTACCTGATTGGCATCCTCTTCGAGATCCCCACCGCACCGCCAAAGACGTACCTCACACTGTCCCTCAAGGCGCTCGGCTTCAGCACCTTCAACGTCACACTGCTCGCCATCCCCGTCACCGTCTTTGCGGCAATCAACATGCTGTGGGTCACGTTCCTCACGGAGAGGTTCCATCAGATCGCCATCATCGGCCTGCTCTCGCAGGTCTGGGTGCTCCCGCTGCTCATCATCGAGTACACCTCCATCGAGAGCCTGTCGCCGTGGGCGCAGTACGCCGTGACGTTTATGATTCTCGGCCAGCCATCCACGCATGCCGCGCACGTCGGCTGGTGCTCTCGGCTATCAAACGCGGTGAGAACGAGAGCCATTAGCGCTGCCTTGTACAACATCACCATTCAGCTGTCTGGAATAGCCTCGTCCAATATCTATCGAGAGGATGACAAGCCTTATTACCACCGAGGAAACAAGAACTTGATTGCAATCACTGTGGCTACGATCTTTGCGTATGCTTTTGCCAAGACCTACTATACCCTTCGCAACAAGTCCAAGCGGGCGAGATGGAACAGCATGTCGGATCAGGAGAAGACGGCGTACTTGGCTAACACGAGTGACGAAGGCAATAAGCGTTTGGATTTCTTCTTCGATAGCTAGATGGAAACATATGGTCACTAGCGCATCACACCTACCGCACAGGATATGGACGCGAGGAAGTTTGAACATGCTCCACAGGCCAATGCCGTCCAGACTAGTTTTCTGCTTAGTACAAAGCCGTGGGGCATTTTAGTACCAATGTAATTATTTCCTACAAGACTGCCTTCCTGGCGACCTCACAACCGGCAGATACAAATATTGCTCAATCACACATGATATGGACGTCCACCAATTGGATTGAAATCTGCCACACCAACGACAAATATACTAATTACCGTAAGTCGTAAGTTCAAGTCCTATTTTGGGAATATAGTGTGTCTCACCTCCTTCATCTGTCTCCTCCGCACCTTGACGAGCATCTCCCCGAGCAACTAATTCCTCGTCTCCTCACGCGCCAAATAAAAATCCCGCGGCAGGGCAAACTCGTACGTGTGCACGACCGACGCCAAGAGCATAGCCTGTTCCTGGTAGAAAAGGTTGTGGCCGACACAGCCTCTCGCGCCGGCGGAGAAGGCCAATAAGTATTGCTGCAGCTCCTTGCTCTTGTCGCCGAGTCACCTGCCTGGGACATACCTGTCAGCGGCCGGGAAAACGCTCTCGTTGCGGTGGGCAACAATGCTGGACATGCTGATGGTTGTATTGCCCAGCAACCACTCGCCGATGATATTCATGTCCTCGGTCGGCGTCTTTCGAAGCAGGCCTTGAGGCGAGGGAGGGAACAGTTTAAGGGAATCGTCGAGGTAGGCGCGGAGGTAGGGGAGATTCTTCACCTTTTCACAGGGGGTGAAGATCCCGTCGACGCCGAGAACGCTATCAACCTCCTCGCGGAGGAGCTGGAGGTATTTTGGGTTCTTGAGGAGCTGTTAGAGGACGTTTGTGACGGCGGTGGCGGTGGTGACGCTATCCGTGTTCATCATGATATTGATCTTGGTGATGATCTCGCCCCATTCGAGGGCTGGAGGAGGTGCGGCAGATCTTTTCTACTAAGTTTGGGCTGAAGAAGGCGAACGAGTTGCAGAAGCATCACAGTATTGGTGACAACTCGGCTTAGGCTCTTGCGAAGTTGTAGCAGCCTCTTTGACGTGTCATACATACTAGTAGCCAAGCGATAATTACATAGCGAGGCATGTTTAACGGATCATACTGCTAGCTCATTCGATCTGTGATCATGGCGTTGAACATGCAAGAGGAGGAGTCAAGGACTTTCCTCGTTTTCCAATTCTTATATGCACGCCCTAGGAGATGAAGGTACTCGGCGGTGGTCCTAGGTAACTCTCTCGTACTCCTCCGAGATCAACAACGAGCTTCTCCAAAATCAAGTTTGTATGTTTGAGATGAACCATCACCTTGTGCTCTCCAAGACCAAGGCCATTCTCATCCAGATCATGCTTCCGCAACCAAGAACAGTCCTGAACGGCATAGAACCAGCCGTCAGGAAGATCGTTGGTCTTGGGCGACAGTCGATGAGTCTGTATAGGTCCATCATCAACCTGCAAGTCGTACGACATCGGGTCTGCCGGATCCAGGTCGAGCGTCATGTTAAAGTACAACAACAGGGACGGCCTCGCTGTCTGGGAAAAGACGTAAAAGCTGTACACGAGTGCCGAGGTCTCTACCCCCGGGACAGCGACGATCGCTCCCGCTGGGGTTCTACCGCACTCCGGCAGTGCTCTGTAACCTTGCGGAGGACGATGCGCCGCGGGGATGGAGACATGCCCATCACTTTCGACAAACCCTTCTTTGAATGAGTCGGGCACGCATCTGCCAGTGATGGGTAGATGGACCTGCTCAAAGTCGCCCTCCTCCGATCGAATATCAATCAAGACTTCCTGATCAAAGTCGCCAGGCACCTGATCCCAGGCTACCGTGACCTCAATCCGCGCGTCATCTCCATCAGGGTCAAGCGCGCCAGAGTATGACGAGAGCTTGATCCAGGCATGCGGAACCGCGGCCTTCCAATGCGTGACTTGTGGTCCTCTGCTGTAGATCTCAAACCACCTCCTCCCCGGCCCATACCGGCTCATTTTCCCTAACGTCATCCCAGGAACCAAGTCCCGCCGACTAGGATGCGTTCGATCCGACTCCTCATTCGTCCTCCCCGGCCGAACACCCTCGTGGCCTTCAACAGCGATCCCCATCTGTCCCATGACGGGATTTGAGCGCTGCCGGCGCTGGACGTAACACAAGCCGCTAATCATGTCGCGATACGGCGCGTGCCACGTCTCCTCGTAGCCGTAGTGCGTCTGGCACATGATCTGGTCCCACTTGCCGCCCAGCAGGGCGTGGAACTCCTCTGCGAGGTCGTAGTCTGCGTCAAAGAGGTCGAGGACCTCGCGGGCGAACTTGTTGGCGGCGTTGCGGCGCTGGCGGGCGAAGAGTCTGTTCCGGCCCAAGGTCACCTGGAGTTTGGTAAAGAGTGTCGAGGCTTTGACCGGGTGCAGGACCGTTTCGAATATGGCTGCTTTTTGATCCTCCGAGGCCTGGTTGTAGATTTTCTCGGCTGATTGCAGGAGGGACTCCCAGCGGTTCACGACATCTTCTGCCTCGTTGTAGTGGATCAGGGAAAAGGTTGTCGGTTCGATGTGTTCGTGTCTTCGTAGCGCGGCGAGCCGGTCGTATCTTTGCCACACCGACGCGATATGTTGGGACTGATCGTTTCCAAAATTTGTCTCTGCCATTGTCTTGTAAAAGTTTGCGAAGTCACCGGCGCCGATGGAGTTGATGTCCCAGGCCAAGGTCATTGCAAAGGTGAGCGGAACTTCCATCGGCTTGATGTCGCCCACGTTGAAGACCCAAATCTGCTTTGCGTTGCGTCTGTGGGCTTCTTGCAGCTGATGCCAGGTTTTGCCCTGTTTCTTTCTGTCAGGCATCTGAATCGCTACGAGGATGGATAAATCATAGGACAAACCAGAGAGTTGCTGTTGATCCACTTATAGCTCCGTGGAACTCCCACATACTCGAAGTGGTAGTAAATCTGTCTCTCAGTCAGTTTGTTACATCTTCGAAATCCGCGCCGTGGAAGGAAATTTTCCTACACCTGCGCCTCCTTTTCTATGCCTCTCTGCTCCAGAGGGGAGACGCCTGATGCTGCCAAAGTTGTCATCGGCAAATAGAAGCGTAACATCATCAGGTACATCCAGGTTTCCCTCCTCATACTGCTCCTGCACCTCCTTATACAAGGCCAGAAGCTCTGATTTTCAAAGTTAGTCACCCGTACTTTTTTCGAATTGGGGAGCCAAACGCCACGTACGAGGCACGGCATCTTCTCTACCATGAATCTGCTTGATTAGAGCCCGCTGCGTCTTGATCACGTCCCGCACCACAGCAGCCGGGTCATCCGTCTTCATCTTCCTATCGTACTCGCCGCGCATACCCAGAGTGAAGTATGACTCGCGGCCCTTTGCCCTCTTGACGCCCTCGTCAAAGAAGGCGGTGATTTTCTCCTTGTTGGTCAGCCAGTTCCAGCTGCCGTCCGGGTTGTCTGCGAACCACTCGTTGGACATCCTTTGCATGGGCTCGTGGTGGGACGTGGACACGGCGATGCCATAGTCCTCCGCGAGCTTCGGATTGAGGGCATCGTCGGTGAAGAATGAGGCGCCAGGGTTGGGATAGCCTGGCCACATTGCCGGCCATAGGAAGTTGGCCTGGATGATGAATTCAGTATTTAGATTTTCTTCTTGGTTTTTATGGTACCGATGGTTTACCTTGAGTCGCAACAATAGCTCAAAGACCTTCTTGTAAAATTCAGAGGTGTAGCCTCCAAAGTTGGCCCTGGCCCAGCCTGTAAGGGCAGGAGCCTCATCGTTGATGAAAATGCCGCGGAACCGAATGCTTGGTTCGCCTTGATAGGTTGGCTCTGAAACTGCGTAGATAGCTTTGTGGTGCTTGGGAGGGACATCAGCCCAGTAGTACCAGCTTAGACACCGCTCTGTTAGCCAGGAATATGATCGTGTATCATGTATGGGAGGGAAGTCCTACGGAGAGACTCCGATTTGCTCAGAGAGGGTGTAGGCGCCGAATATCGCCCCTCGCTTGTCGCTCCCGGCAATGACGAGGGCTTTCTTCACGCCTGGAAAGGGTAGGTCGATGACGTTGGTGGAAAAGGATTCCCACTTCCCTCGTATCTTGCCAAAGCTCAGCTTCCCGTCATGTTCCAGCCGCCGGAGGAGAGAGCTCGATTCGATGGATCCGATGATAATTACAGCGGCAGATCCCAACGTGGCATCAACTTGGGCACCTTGGACGACTTGGACCGTGCTCTCGTCGGACTGGGTGACCCGACCAAAGTCCTGCGCGAGGTTCTGCGCTGCGATGTGGATGCCGATCGGATCTGACTCGTCCACCAAGATGGTTGCGCCGACCAAGTCGAAGGGCTCGGCGCCTCTAGGCAACGGAAACGTCACAATGGCTTTTTCAAACATTGCGTTATATTATCAAATGCTGTCACGAGTTATGCGTACAAGTTGTATGATATGATGTTGGATCCGGCTTGAGCCATCTCAAGCTTCTCCTCTCCAAAGACCGGCGCACCGGGTCATTGTAGGCCGAGGCCGGCTCCTTAAAACCGGTGTGATCAAAAAAAGATTTCCTCTGGGTAACCTTCTCATCCCGCTTCCGGCTTGGCATTGATGAACAGTAGCTTTTGTTGAGAGAGTTTGGCTCGAACCCGCTTCCATACTTCCTATTCCTCTCACATTATCAGTCATGTTATCTCACTGCATCTCAAGCGCTGCCAACCCAGCCTGTAGTTAAGCTAGGCAAGTTGTGTAACAAGAAAAGCAAGCAGATCTTGCGTAGACTGTGTCTACCCCTCAAGAAAGACTACAGCAACTTCTCCGCACAACAGGCCACATTTAGTTAGCCAAGCCATCTCAAAACCCTTGGCCCGGTGTCCGGTCCGGGCTCGTTCCCCCGCACGCCAACCCCGGTCGTTAACCCCCGCCTCCGCAAAACCTCGATGGAGCTTTCTCCAGGTTGTGTAATAAGCATCGGCAAAGACGGCCTGGAATAACCGAGGGGGCCAAACACGCCAGAGCCAGAACGAAGAAGGAAATGTTAGGATTGTCACGGTTCACCACGCCTCATACGGTATAGCGGCCCACCGTGTTCTACGGACCTATGGCTGGAAGAGTCGCGCGCATATGCCCAAGATCGCGTGGTCTCAGAACCTACGTACGGGGTGTGTATGCCACCCCGGCCTTACCAAGACAATGGATTGCCGGTTGGTGTTGATCCAAGCTTAGAAGCCCAAGCTGGCCTGACCACCCTCAGATAAAAAGGGCGCCCTTTTCGTCCTCCCTCCCTCCCTCCTTGTTAGTCTCTTGGCCGTCGGATACGCCGAGCAAGCTGCCCAGCCTAGTCTCTTGCGCGGCACAGAGCCTCCAACGTCGAACTGTAACTCTACATAGGAACTTAGCATCAACGAAAGTTGTCATTTCACAATGAGCAAACCTGAGATCATCGAGGCACCCGACGTGATCGAGGACGTGGCCGACGGCAAGCAGCGAACAAATTATGACAAGGTCGACAATGAGGTTGCCAAATATGCTGGGGAGACAATCGTCGAAATTGACGCGGCGACTAACAAAAGGCTGAAGAGGATGATTGACAAGCGAGTCTTGAGCGTCATGGTCTTCACCTACTTTATGCAATCGCTGGACAAGGGCACAATGTCGTTTGCATCCATCATGGGCATCATCCCCGATACAGGTCTCGTGGGCCAACAGGTACAGTCATTGTGCCCAAAATCTCATGCGTTTCATACTGATCGAGCAGTACTCCTGGTTGACGACCATCATCTACCTCGTCATTCTCTGCGTCGAGTATCCGGTAAGGGACCACTTTCCTCCCCACCAGAGATGAAGTGTCTGGTCTGTGCTGACCATGTATGCTACTTGATAGGAAAACTACATTATCCAAAAGATTCCGATTGCGAAATGGCTCTCTTTCAACATCATCATGTGGGGAGTGACGCTCAGTCTGCACGCTGCATGCCACAACTTTGTCGGCCTGGTCATCGTCCGCGGCTTTCTGGGTGCCTTTGAGGCGGTCTGCCAGCCATCCTTTGTCCTGCTCACGTCCATGTGGTATAAGCGCGAGGAGCAAGCCTCGACTGCCATCTACTGGTACGTAGACATCGCTATTTAGAATTCTGGGTGACAACGACACGATCCATAGCTAATGCCCTCGTGTGACGTGCAGGTACATGATGAATGGGCTCCAGCAAATCATCGGCGGGGTCCTGGCGTTTGGGTTCTCCTTTATTCCCGCCTCGTCGCCCATCAGGACTTGGCAAGCGCTGTTCATGACGTACGGCATCATTACCGTCTTCTGGGGCAGCTTCGTCATGTGGTGGATGCCCGACTCACCGATGAAGGCGCACTGCTTCAGCGAAGAGGACAAGAAGCTGATGGTGGAGCGCGTGCGGTCCAACCGTACCGGGTTGCAGAATCGCAAATGGCGCAAGGAGCAGGTCTTTGCCGCTTTCAAGGACCCTCAAGGTGAGCCTCGTTGATCCCCTTTTTGACATGAATTTGATTCTGACCGATGTTGAAGTCTACGGGTTCGCTCTCATCCAGATCCTGACCACCCTCCCGTCGGGAGGTCTCGGCGCGTTCGCAAACATCATCATCAAGGTACCATCTGCCAAGAGCAACTTGAGCCGTGACATTGTTGAGCTAATCCATGTGCGCCCAGTCCTTTGGCTACTCCACGTGGGAAACCCAGCTCCTCCAAAGCGTAACGGGTGTCCTGCAAATCATCACCATGCTCACAGCCTCCTGGATCGACAGACGCTTCAAGCAAACCATTCTCGCCATGATGGCCGCCGTCGTGCCGACCATCGCCGGCACCGTCGTCCTCCTCACCGTGCCCTTTGAACACAGCAAGAAAGTAGGCCTGCTCCTCGCCTACTACATCATGATCTCCTTTTGGGCCTGCAGCGGCCTGGCCCTGTCGCTCGTCACACGTAACGTGGCCGGGCAGACCAAGAAGGGCGTGGTGATTACGAGCAACTTTATCTTTTGGGCCGTGGGCAACTCCATTGGGCCGCAGGTGTTCCGCGCCCAGGATGCGCCGAGGTACTTTTTGGCGCTGGCCATTATCTTGGGGTGTTTTGTGTTGTTGGAGGTTGTGCTTTTTGCGCTGCGGACGTATTATGTTTGGCAGAATAAGTTGCGCGATGGCAAGATTGCGCGGGGGGAGGCTGTTGCCGATACGACGCATTCTCACGCGTTTGAGGATATGACGGACAAGGCAAGTTGTTATTCTAGTGAAAAATTCTCTCGTGCATCCATCATTGCAGTGCTAACATCATCATAGGAGGATGTCAACTTCAGATACAACTACTAAGAATTTGTCTTGGAGTATATAGCTGTATATAGTTCTTGCTGTATGGATCTGAGAGGATTGCTAGGCCGTAGGGTGATATTGCACAGACTTGTTGGCTTACACAAATTCATTCTGTCTTCCAAGTACTACCAATTCTCAAAGCTACCAAGTGTTGAATGTTTTTCGGAACTAGCAACAACTAAGACGGAGATCAGAATTATTAGGTTCATGGCCCCCAACTTGGCAAAAGCTTGTGAGAATAACATGATTAAACATGACACGATTCTGAAAAGGAAAAGGAATACGCCATGGACCCTGACAGGGGTCCTTGCAACGCTGCAATCTTCCCCTCACTTTAGAGACCAGGGCCCCCGGTCAACGTCGAATTTCCCAGTTGCTCTCAACCAGCCCCTCCCCCAGAATCCCCAATATCGCGACCCCAGAACCCCACGCCATCCACTTCATTGGACCCGACTCGGGGTCCAAAGGTCTAAAAGCCAAACCCCGTTGTTGGAAGCGGGGCAATTACGAGTTTCCTGCCATCTCAGCGACGGCACGCAGGCCCGATTCGGGCCAGAGGTGCGTACCCGAGGATGTCGCGTCTTCTCCAACCCGGGAAAAAAAAAAAGAAAACATCCCGCCGGCAAACCGCAAATTTCCGGTCAAGGTTGCCCGGCCAAGATTGCCGGTTGGTTATCCTGCTTGGTAGAAGTGCCAGGTCGTGGGACGACGCGTGGGGGCCTTCCCCCTCGGCACCGAATTCCCCAGCCAGTCGGCGAGGGAGTAGAGTCTCTATAAACTCTGTGGAGAGGAAACCGGCCGATTGTCGGCCGATGATGCGGAGAAGTCGCCGAGGGACGATATTTATCTGGCCAGGAAGAGACTCGCACAAGGGGAAGCGAGACAGGTGTTTGTTTTGTCACAGAAGAGACTACGCCTGTGGATTTTATATACGTGGGCTTGGGAGCTAAGGGAAGTCATTTAGCGTGCTCAATCAACTCAGAGTACCTACATCGTCAGGACAATTCTCAGCAATGTGTGGGCAAGATGGCAATTGCGGGAGTGGCTCGTCCTCCTCGACGCCATCATACCCGCTGCGGGCACCAGTTCCCGTCGGGAAAAGAGCCAACAAGCTGTACAGAGACCGCACGGCAAACTTCTACTCGCCAGGACAATGGGAGAAGGTCAATCTGCTTTCGTAGGCCATTCTCTCTCGACAGCTTGCCCGGTTCTAGAGGCACACGCTGACCGTTCCGTCCGCAGTATGATGCATCTCGCAGTCCGCTCCGACCCATCCGTCATCAACCTCTCAGTATGGCACAGCCCAGGCCTTAGCCGACCAACCTTTGCAGATGCCACGGCCTCAGCGAATGACTACCGACCATCTCAAGTCGGCGACTCCTTCGGGCCGTCCTGGTCAACGCACTGGTTCAGGGTCCGCGTCACCATCCCGGAAGAGATGCAGCAGATGGAACACCTCGAACTACACTGGGACTGCAGCAACGAAGCAACGGTCTGGACCGCCGAGGGGCAGCCCCTCCAAGGCCTCACCGGCCGCGGCGAACGCATCGAGTGGATTCTCCCCGCGTCGTTCAAGGACGGGAGGGAGCACGTCTTCTTTCTCGAGATGGCTTGCAACGGGATGCTGACCAACGCGGCGGGCGAGCCCATTTTCAAGAACAACGCCAACGGGGATGCCATTCAACCTCCGGACCCGAACAAGTCCTTTTCCCTGACGAAAGCCGAGATTGTGGCTGTCGATCGCCAGGCGCGGGCGTTACACGCGGACATCACCGTCATCCACCAGGCGGCGGAGGAGTTCCCCGAAGACTCGTGGGAGCAGCACGAGGCGCTCAACGTTGCGACGAGGATCATTAATGCTTTTCGGGTCGGTGATCGGGAGTCGATTGTCAAGAGCCGGAAGATTGCGGAGGAGTACCTGGGCCCCAACGTCAACTCGGCAAACGTGTTTAATGGCGGCGGCGACAAGGGGTCGAGTGTGCTCGCCATCGGTCATTGCCACATTGACACCTGTTGGCTTTGGCCGTGGGAGGAGACGAAGCGCAAGGTTGCGCGGTCGTGGTTGAATCAGTGCGATTTGATGGATCGGTATCCGGAGCTCAACTTTGCCTGTTCGCAAGCTCAGCAGGTGCGTATCAAGTGTCTGGACCTGTTGTAGTATGCTCGTCCTGGCCTCCCTTTGCCTTTGAATAGTCCCCACTGTGATGACTGACTACTTTTCCACAGTTCAAATGGTTAAAACAAGGCTACCCCTACGCCTGGGAACGCGTCCAGGCCAAAGTCGAAGCCGGCCAGTTCCACCCCATTGGCGGATGCTGGGTCGAGCACGACACCAACATACCCAGCGGCGAGTCTCTGATCCGCCAGTTCCTCTTTGGGCAGCGCTTCTTTGAGAGCAACTTTGGTCGCCGCTCGACGACGTGCTGGCTGCCGGATACGTTTGGCCAGTCGAGCCAGATGCCGCAGCTGTGTCGCCAGGCCGGGATGAATAGATTCCTCACGCAAAAGATTTGTTTCAACAACATGAATGAGTTTCCTCATACTACGTTTAACTGGTATGTGGTGTGCTTCTGTTATGTGGGTAGTTGTAACAAGGGCTTCGGATGCTGACTTTGTGTCGTTTGGTAGGGTTGCTCTGGACGGGAGTCAGGTTATTTGTCACATGCCGCCTGCAAAGACATACTGCGCCAATGCAACATTTGGAGACGTCAAGCGTAGCATGACGCAGCACAAGTCACTTGACCAGGACCACACGTCTCTTCTCGTTGTAAGTTTGAAGCTTCACACTACTTGCCCAGCAGCAGCCCTCCGTGGGCAAAAAAGTCTTTACTCAAAGTCTCCGCATCCTGACCCTGTGCCTTAGCTCGGCAAAGGAGACGGCGGCGGCGGTCCAACATGGCAACAACTCGAGAGCCTGCGCCGCCTCAGGGGCCTCTCCGACACCACCGGCCTGCTCCCCCGCGTCCACTCCGGCGGCAACCCCGACGATTTCTTCGACCGTCTCGAAAAGAAGGCGCAGACCCTGCCCACCTGGCACGGCGAGCTGTACTTCGAGCTCCACCGCGGAGTCTACACGACGCAGGCGCAGACGAAGCTGAATAACAGAAAGGCTGAGATCCTCCTCCGCGACGTGGAGCTGCTGGCGACCATTGCTTCCGTCGAGGAGAAGTCGTACCGGTACCCGAAAAGGGAGCTCGACGAGATGTGGGAGGGGGTGCTGCTTTGCCAGTTTCATGATTGTCTTCCCGGTACTGCTATTGGGATGTGCTATGATGATTCGGACAAGGTGCGTCAGTCCTTTTTTTTTTTTCCCCTCTGTCAGAGGGTGGAGGGTTTGGCTCATGAGTGATTAGGTTTATGCAAACGTGTACGACATTGGCAACACGCTCTTGCGAAGCATTTACAGCGTGCTGAAAGTCAACGACACCAACGACAAACCTGCGGAAACCAATAAGCTGGTAGCTCTCAACACGCTAGGATGGCCTCGAAAGGAAGTCGTCACCGACGAGGACGGCAAAGATATCATCGCACAGGGCACCGGAAACATCATATCCGCCCAGGAGGTAACCCATACAGACACCAAGCACCTGGTGACGGTCAAGGAAGTCTCTACGGGCATCTTTGTCCTCGAAAACAGCCGCTTCACAGTCACAGTGGATAAGGGGTGCATCACGTCCCTCTACGACCGCCGCGCCAAGCGCGAGGCCATCGCGCCGGGGTCCAAGGCCAACCAGTATGTCATCTTTGACGACAAGCCAATCTACTGGCAGGCCTGGGACGTGGAAGTCTTTCACCTCGATACGCGCGAGGAGCTGCAGGGTTCGCAGACGTATGCTCTGGGGAGCTCGCCGCTGAGGGCGAGCGTGGTGACGGAGACGAGGATTAGCGACGTCAGTTCCATCAGGACGACCGTTAGCCTTGCTGCGGCTTTTGATGGGGATGAGAGCGGGACGGGCGTGGAGTGCACTGCCGAGGTAGACTGGCATGAGACGATGAAGTTTCTCAAGGTTGAGTTTCCGGTGGATGTGAGGCATCATGAGGCTTCCTATGATACGCAGTTTGGAGTGATTCGCCGGCCGACGCACTATAACACTTCGTAAGTTCCTAACCACCCTCTAGCAGATGGAATCATCTATCACGGCATCTAACACTGGGCATGTAGTTGGGACATGGCCAAGTTCGAAGTATGCTGCCACAAGTACGCGGACCTATCGGAGTACGGATACGGCGTGTCCATCCTCAACGACAGCAAATACGGTTTCGCCACCGTCGGCAACACGATGCGTCTCTCCCTCCTGCGCTCGTCCAAGGCGCCCGACGACGGGGCCGACATGGGCAAGCACGTCATCCGGTGGTCGATACTGCCTCACCGAGGACCCCTGGGACCGGAGACGGTGCGGGCGGCGTTTGAGTTTAATAACCCGCTCAAGCTCGTGTCGGCGTCTGCGGATTGTCCCTTGTTGACGACGGGGGCTGGAGCTGGCACTTTCCCGGTTGCCTTGACGGGGGACGAGAACCTGGTGCTGGACACGATCAAGCGCGGCGAGGATGACGAGGACGTCGGGCTAGGTGAGTTGCCGGTTCGTCGCGGGCGGAGCGTCGTTGTGCGGGTATACGAGAGTCTGGGGGGACGTGGACGGGGCAAGGTGGTGACGAGGTGGGAGGTGAGGAGCGTGCACAAGACGAACCTGCTGGAAGACGACGAGGAGGAGGTTCGTGTTGATGATGGCGGGTTCGAGGTCGACCTTGGCCCGTTTCAACTCCAGACGTATCGACTCGAGTTGGTAGACTAAGGGAGGTAGACGATGGTCATCAGTACTAGAGGCGCGAAAAGATTTCCTTGCCAGATGTCATGGCCCAGGGCAGGTGGTCATCCACTGGGTTAAAGTTGTACGACTTGTGCCACTTAAGACACAGGTCAAGAGATTGTAAGTACATAGTTATTTGGACTTATGGAAGTTGCTTACGGCTCTCCCTTGATTTCATCCTACTCTACTAGCAGAGTAAAGTGCTGTCGATAGAGCTATACATCTTGAAGCCTATAGAGATCTTACCAAGTAGCACAAATACGAAATCACTGTACAAAACGTGCATGATGAAAAAGAGCTTCTTCATGACTTGAATGTTCACATGCAGTCGAAACAAGGCGTTGGTGGCGTCACTGCATATTAAGGTCCCTGGAACCGAATCCGTGGAAATGGTTGCGGCGGTAGACATGTTGTGTCACGTCTCACAGCTTGGGATATGCCAGTATGTGCCTGTCCGTACTTGACAAAAGTGCCCTAGAGAATCAAGTCGAGAACACCTCATACCATCTGGGCGCCTGTAATCGTAAGTCTGGTGTCTTTTTGGGCTTTAGCAAGCAGTGTTACATGCGCTGTGGAACAGGGTATTATTCAAAATCTGTCAAACTCGCTCGCAGTCTGCAGGGATGTCTTTAGTCAACTCTATCTGCATGCCGACCTAAACTGGCAACATGGGGCCTGAACAGTGAAAACGCGGTAATGAAGCGCCCTGGAGTTCCGAAATAAAGTTGGTGACTCGTGACCACCGATATTTCACCCCGTTGACATTCGGTAGCACTTCCTCGCTGGAAAAAAGCGGCAAAAACAGCCCCCGTGCCCTCTGGAGGGCCGGATGGCACGCAAGAATTAGCCCACGCATGCGGCGTAGCACCAATCACGTCCGGGGAGCGGGTGTCCCCCAATCCGCTGCACCCGCTGCGCAATAGTGGCTGGAGGCAACACTAACCGTCTCTTCCCCCTTACCCCTACAGTACAATTACCCCTAAGGTACAGTACAATAGGTACATGTACCCTGGTTCAAACAGAGTTTCAACAACTGCCACCAGGATGACCAGGAGGGGCGTTCGTTTCGCCAGCGGGGAGTTTTCAGTCCAGTTCCGGCCCCGAGGGAAGGGGAGGAGGAAAAAAAAAAAAAAAAAAAAAAAAAAAAAGGAGACCCGGAGCAGCAGGGGGGGGGTGGCGTTCGGGAGGGGGGGGTTTTCAGCGCAATTCCGCGCCGAGGGGAAGGGGAAGAGGAAAAAAAAAAAAAAAAAAAAAAAAAAAAAGAGCCCACCAGAAGGGAAAGGGAGGGGACTTCCGGAGAGTGACGGAAAACCCAAACCTTCTCCAACGACATTCCTTACCCAACTCGTCGGACTTCCGTCTTGGTGCAGCAGTTTTTCTTCTTCTTCTCCCCGGCTGCTCTCATTTCGCGGCGATAGAGGAGGTATGCATAATGTCCGGCCCGGGGCTCGCAGTTGATGCGGCCGCCTTGCCTGCACATGCGCCGGAGCCTCGCGACGACCCCTCGGTTGCTGGCGCTGCTTCATTTTCGTTTGATGCGCTCGCCGCCGACCCGACGAGCAGTCCCCCCATTGACCCTCCCTTGCTGGCCGAGGTCGGGGACGTCGTGGACGATGCCGAATCGCTCATAGACGACCTGGACATGTTTCCGGACAGCGACGAGGAGGCGGAGGCGCAGGCGCAGGCGCAGGCGGCGGTGACGACGGAGACGGAGACGGATGACGCGGTAGACTCGGACGAGGACATGACTGTCTACCACGCGTCTGGCCGGCCTTTCATCGACGCGACTGAGGACGAGGCGACAGTATACGCGGCGGCGCATGGCGAAAGCGAGATGACGTTCGCCGACGATGAATCTGTTCTCACCAATGATGCTCGCGTATGTCCAACTCTCGCTCTGCCATCCCGGCAACTTTTGCACCCCTGACTCACAATGCTTGATGCCTCCAGTCGCCGCCATCACATGGAGGAGGAGGAGGAGGACCCGCCCCGTCGTTGAGATCGCTCGAGACTTCGGACTTTGAGGTTGTGTCGATGATGTTGAAGAAGACGAGTCTGAGGAGGTGACGGATGCTGAGACGGAGGACGTGGTGGATGTTGAGGACGTTGAGGACGATGTCGTAGACGTCGTCCCTCACGTATTGGTAACGGCAGCAG